>NC_083691.1:85002272-85305303 GCF_033118175.1 Dama dama | reverse complement strand
AAGTATACATTATAGTACATTTTATACAGAAGAGCGGGGTCACATCAGAATCTTTCTTGTTTCCCAACCCACTTCCTTCTGTTCTCTAAGAAGATATGCCCTCTGCAGTTTTAGGAGTCTTCACCCTTTGAGAATACTGCTGACTTTGGTCTCAAAGCTCTAGGCTTAGTATCAACTTAGCAGGCTTAGTTGCTGAAATATACCCACTGAGGATATTCAGACTTCTTGAAACCCAGATTCCTATTCTGCGCTCTCTTGTTTCACTGGCCCCTGAACTTCTTATCCACTGGACCGCTTACCTGCCCGGGCGGCCAGGACTTGACTTCATCTCTCTCTCATCTGCATTATTCTTGTACTAGCCATATGCATCTTATCTAATTGCCTTCCCAATGTTGGCTTGCTCTTGGCTTGCCAAGCCCTGCCAATGCCCAAGTTTAATTCTGATATTGCTCTCCATTTTACACTGATCCTTTTAGCCCTCAGAAATGCAGTCATTAACTACTCTTTTGAATTCTAGTGTGATTTAACTTCAAATATTTGACTTAAATTGGAAGGGAACTTGAAGATTATACTCATCTCTCTTGTTCAAGACATTAGAAATTGAGGTATAAAAAATGTTTGGCATAACTAGAAATAAAACTAGAACTCTCTAATTTCCAAGTCAGTGATCTTGCCACTAAATCTTGCTCTTCCCTGTCAGAATACCTGGAGGAAGACACTTGGCCTCTTCTGGCCTTAGTTTTTCATCTTTATAATATAAACACCTTCTAAAATTTCTCTTGAATCAGATCTTTGTGATTCATTACTGTATCAACTCCACTCACCTTTTTTTTATTTTATTTATTTATTTTTTTTTTTTGGATTTTTTTTTCTTTTTTTTTTTTATTATTATTATTTTTTTTTTTCCAGTGGGTTTTGTCATACATTGATATGAATCAGCCATGGATTTACATGTATTCCCAATCCCGATCCCCCCTCCCACCTCCCTCTCCACCCAATTCCTCTGGGTCTTCCCAGTGCACCAGGCCCCAGCACTTGTCTCGTGCATCCCACCTGGGCTGGTGATCTGTTTCACCATAGATAGCATACATGCTGTTCTTTTGAAATATCCCACCCTCACATTCTCCCACAAAGTTCACAAGTCTGTTCTGTATTTCTGTGTCTCTTTTTCTGTTCTGCATATAGGGTTATCGTTATCACCTTTCTAAATTCCATATACATGTGTTAGTATGCTGTAATGTTCTTTATCTTTCTGGCTTACTTCACTCTGTATAATGGGCTCCAGCTTCATCCATCTCATTAGGACTGGTTCAAATGAATTCTTTTTAATGGCTGAGTAATATTCCATGGTGTATATGTACCACAGCTTCCTTATCCATTCATCTGCTGATGGGCATCTAGGTTGCTTCCATGTCCTGGCTATTATAAACAGTGCTGTGATGAACATTGGGGTGCACGTGTCTCTTTCAGATCTGGTTTCCTCAGTGTGTATGCCCAGAAGTGGGATTGCTGGGTCACCTTTTTTTTTAACTTCCAAATATATAGAGAGATTGGTTCTGTGAACAAATGAATTATTGGCTTTTTAAAAAACAGTACTACAGAGGACTGATTGCATATTTAATTCAAACTATTTTTGCAAAATAAAAGATTAAGATGAAAATAAATTTACTCAATTTGTTTTGGTAATTATTGAAAGCCTTAGATGGAATTTCAGCATCTCATCATATGAATACTTAATTAGTGTTTATCAACAATGAAAGTGAAAGTGTCAGTCACTCAGTCGTGTCTGACTCTTTGCTTCCCCAAGGACTGCAGCCCTTCAGGCACCTCTGTCTATGGGATTCTGCAGGCAAGAATACTGGACTGGGTAGCCATTCTGTTCTCCAGGGGATCTTCTCAAATCAGGGATCAAACCTAGGTCTCCTGC
This sequence comes from Dama dama, assembly GCF_033118175.1. Lineage (NCBI taxonomy): Eukaryota > Metazoa > Chordata > Mammalia > Artiodactyla > Cervidae > Dama > Dama dama. The sequence continues at coordinate 85,303,376 of NC_083691.1, read as the reverse complement.
ATTGCAGGCACATTCTTTACCATCAGAGCCATCAGAGGTATCTAATACAACAATATAGTTATCTAATAAAAATTGTTTTCAATGGCAGGCCCATTTTGGTGATAAAATAGTTCTACTGATCCAAAATTTCAAATAATTTCAATTCTATCAGTAAAACTGAAAACATCACAGGACCAGGAACTAACAGATGAAGTTCTCCTAAATGTTGTATAGACTGATGCAAATGGAAGGCTTGCCTGCTGAAAGTTTAAAATTTAATGGTCATATAAAAACTGACATGACCGTAAGTAAATGACATGAAGAAAGCAGGACATAATTAAGTCAATTCCCATTACATTAAATAACATTACTATAAAGAATCCCTGATAGACATATTTCTATGTCATAAATAGAAATGTGTTTATTTTAACTAGCCCTAGGACTTAATAATAAAGTTCTATTTGCTTAAGAAGGGAGGAGGTCATATTTTGCTAGAGTTAATTGCTGCCATTCCTAATGTTCCCACCTAGGGAGCAGAAGTTGGAAATGGCAGGGAAGAAAACAGCACAGAAATTTCAGAATCTCCTCAGATACAGATGCACGAAAAGGGCATGGTAATATGAAGTTATTTGCAGTGGGTCACAGAAGAAATTATCAGAGATGATGGCAAAGAAAAGAGAAATAGGAAGAATGAAGACCAGGAATAACAATGCAATGCCTTCAATGTTGTGTCTGTCTTCGTGTCTGATAGGAACATTAATCACATACGGTGCAAATTAAGCTGGTAGTTCAGCACAAAAGGCTAAAGACTAGAAGAATGTTTCTGTCTATTTTAATTACACCCTAACTGACCTTCCACCATCGAGTGTACAGATTTTAGATATCATCACGAAAAGGTATGGTCAGAGATGAGATTTATTAAATTCATTATTTCAATAGTGTGGTAATTCTGGACGAAATAATATTCAGGATGGGTTTTTGAAAATGGGTGACTTAAAATGAACTGGCAAGCAGGTCATTGATGGTAAGAACTTCTTCCTTTTTTTGCTAGGCGTGTGAAGTAGTTCAATGTCAACATATAGACACAGAAGAACACTGAGGGTTCTGGGGTATAGCAATTAAAAATGCAGAAGTTGGCATTACTCCACAATCTAAGGTTGCAATGTTCTCTGTGGCATTGTCTTAATAGTGTTGCTTATCAGAGCACTTGAACTTTCACAGTTGTTATTTCTTCATATGTCTAATTTCCCATTAGGTTATAAACTCCTTACAGGTAGAGATCTTCCATGTATATATTTGTCTGCACAGTACAGTTCCCAATGGAAAGCAGCCCCTATCAGTGACCATGTGGTTTCTACCTCCGAGAGTCTCAAATCCGTCTGCAGTGTCGGTGTTTGGTGATGTACTTCACAGTCACATCACTTCCTGCCTAGACTACAGTATCCTGCATCTCACTCCTCTCAAATCCATTCTCTTTTTTCCAACAAGAGTGACTTTTCCAAGACAACTGTTATCATTTTACTCTTTTATTAAGACTTAACACCTTAAGAGAACCCCCCCCTTTCCTAAGAGAAAAAAGTACATGTTCCTTAGAATGAGATTTTAAAATTCCCAAGTCAACCTTATAACATTAAATCCTGCCTCTCCTTTCCCCTTCTTTTTGTGCCATTTCAGTCATCATTTATCCTACTTGGATATCCATTTCCACTTGACAAATGCCTAATTATTTTTCAAGATAATTCTCCAAACTCTCCTCTAAAACAACACCTCCGCTGGCGTTTACAATATTATAAAAAATGAGTCTGCATCCCTTTTGGCACCTTGCTTGTAATTTTTAAAAATACTCTATTTATTTGGCTGCACTGGGTACTCGCTGCTGCACAAGGCTTTTTCTCTAGTTGCAGCGAGCAGGGGCTACTCTTTCGTCGCGGTGTGCCGGCTTCTCATCGCAGTGGCTTCTCGTTTTTGAGGAACATGGACACCAGAGCATGCAAGCTCCATTGTGGCTCCTGGGCTCCGGAGCACAGGCTCAATAGTTGCGGCTCATGGAACTAGTTGCTCCGCAGCATGCGGAATCCAACTGGATCAGGGATCATCAAGTCCATGTCTCCTGCATTGGCAGGCAGATTCCTCACAACTGAGTAATCAGAGAAGCCCTATTTGTAATTATTAATGTGACAGACATTTCTAGTGAACATCTGTATCACAGACTCTCCTTTTGGACCCATGGTTGTAATGTACTTCCCCATCACTTTGAAGCTAGGTATGGTCATATGATTTGGACAAAAAAATTATGTGAGGGAGAAAGCTATGTGAAGCATTTGATTATCAGTGCCTAACTCTATTTTTCTTTCCTTGCTGAGGCAATAGTGGTCGCACATTTTGATAAGAAATTGCAATACTGAGCGTGTCTTGTGAGACAGTTGCCCTAGAGCGTACATAGTTCAGGTTTCCACCTGACTGCATTTAAGTCCCTGGAAGTTAGGGTTTGCTTTTTAACTAGTATGTCCTAAATGGAACCATCCATTTGCATTTCCTACTCCCAAACTCGCTGTGAGTTTCTTAAAAATAAGCACTGTGCTCACAGTATTTCATACAAGGAAGAAGAAAAAAAAGGTAAAAGGAAAAATTAACTGATAGACTGAGTGTGACTAATGTACGTGTATCACATGTTTCTCTTTAGGGATTATGAAACCTCCTGGCGTTTTATTCTTCTCTGTCCCCATTTGTTTCTCGTGGTGTGAAGTCAGTCTGACCAATTCCAAAGTAAAATATGCAGTGCTTCATTTCCTACGTTGCTACTTTAGGATATTATGTTATTATGAAATGAGTACGTAAGGAACCAATTTCACAAGACTGACTGAAGTAATATGTGTGCCTTTTAAAAGAGTAATCAAGGTAAAATTGAGTTCATTTTCCATGAAAATTTCATGTACAGCTACTGAAAGAAATAATTTCTGGCAGAGGCATTTTAAGGGCAAAAAGTTGTAGATGCAAATAATCTAAATGGTAAATGTATTTGCTCTCTCATCTTGAAGGTAAATTTCATGTTTTTAGCACTAAAAATTCATTAGCACTCTCTTTTCCTCCAGCTCAACTGGACACCAGCAAATCTTTGCATAAAATTTTGAACCATCACCATTGCAAAGGCTTGTTTGATTCACTCCCAATTCTGCTTGGTTCAGGATTCCTCATAAAGAGGATTTGCGGATTCCTCCCTCAAACAACTTTGAGGGCTGGAACTCATTCATATAAAGATGCTAACTGGGGCTTCTGTGCCCTATTTTTAACCCACAAGTTCTTACCATGAATCCATACCTCACTTAGAGGCTTTGTGTACTGTATTTTGGCAATTTGCCAATGCACAGTAAAAATGTCTGCATGTGAAAATAAGTAAAGGCTGTCCTGAATTAAGTTGCCAGTTCTAAACTACATTCTAATTTCCTGTGAAACTGTAATAAAAATCACACAGTTTACTTTTCTTCATCTGTGAAATAAAAATTCATCTGAGAAATTTTTCCCTAATAGGATGGAGATACTGAAATTTATAAAAGAAGTCACTTCTTTGATGTACTGAAAATCAGAATACCTGTCATTATAATCTACTGAGTTTCCTGTTAAGATAAATATTAAGTAAATAACACTAAATGTTGGAATACCCTTCTATAAATTGTAAAGACAAGGTGTTAAAGACAGTGACTGTACACACTTCCTCATTTTCAGTATGTATATTTGAAATGGCAATATGAATAAAAAATTTAGTTACTATTACTAAAAATTAAGTTACTAACTATAGTTAATATAGTTAATGTAGTTTATGAGAATTTTAAATAGAACTGACTTGCACATCAGGACTTGAACAAGTATAGTTCAGTTCAGTTGCTCAGTTATGTTCACTGTTCACAACTCCATGAAGCACAGCATGCCAGGCCTCCCTGTCCATCACCAACTCCCAGAGCTTACCCAAACTCATGTCCATTGAGTCACTGATGCCATCTATCCACCTCATCCTCTGTCAGCCCCTTCTCCTGCCACCTTCAATATTTCCAAATATCAGGGTCTTCTCAAATGAGTCAGCTCTTCACATCAGGTGGCCAAAGTATTGGAGTTTCAGCTTCAATTTCAGTCCTTCCAATGAACACCCAGAACTGATCTCCTTTAGGATGGACTGGTTGGATCTCCTTGCAGTCCAAGGAACTCTCAAGAGTCTTCTTCAACACCACAGTTCAAAAGCATCAATTCTTCAGTGCTCAGCTTTCTTTATAGTCCAACTCTCACATCCATATATGACCACTGGAAAAACCATAGCCTTGAGTAAACAGACCTTTGTTGACAAATAATGTCTATACTTTTTAATATGCTGTCTAGGTTGGTCATAACTTTCCTTCCAAGCAGTAAGCATCTTTTAATTTCATGGTTGCAGTCACCATCTGCAGGGATTTTGGAGCCCCCCAAAATAAAGTCTGCCACTGTTTCCACTGTTTCTCCATCTATTTGCCATGAAGTGATGGGACCGGATGCCATGATCTTAGTTTTCTGAGTGTTGAACTTTAAGCCAACATTTTCACTCTCCTCTTTCACTTTCATCAAGAGGCTCTTTAGTTCCTCTTCACTTTCTGCCATAAGGGTGGTGTCATCTGCATATCTGAGGTTATTGATATTTCTCCCGGCAATCTTGGTTCCAGCTTGTGCTTCCTCCAGCCCAGGGTTTCTCATTATGTACTCTGCATATAAGTTAGATAAGCAGGGTGACATATACAGCCTTGACATACTCCTTTTCCTATTTGGAACCAGTCTGTTGTTCCATGTCCAGTTCTGTTGCTTCCTGACCTACATACAGGTTTCTTAAGAGGCAGGTCAGGTGGTCTGGTATGCCCATCTCTTTCAGAATTTTCCACAGTTTATTGTGATCCACACAGTGAAAGGCTTTGGCATAGTCAATAAAGCAGAAATAGATGTTTTTCTAGAACTCTCTTGCTTTTTTGATGAGCCATCGGATGTTGGCAATTTGATCTCTGGTTCCTCTGCCTTTTCTAAAACCAGCTTGAACATCTGGGAGTTCATGGTTCATGTATTGCTGAAGCCTGGCTTGGAGAATTTTGAACATTACTTTACTAGTGTGTGAGATGAGCACAATTGTGCAATAGTTTGAGCATTCTTTGGCATTGCCTTGCTTTGGGATTGGAATGAAGACTGACCTTTTCCAGTCCTGTGGCCACTGCTGAGTTTTCCAAATTTGCTGGCATATTGAGTGCAGCACTTTCACAGCATCATCTTTCAGAATTTGAAATAGCTCAACAGGTATTCCATCACCTCCACTAGTTTTATTCATAGTGATGCTTCTTAAGAACCACTGGACTTGACATTCCAGGATGTCTGGCTCTAGGTGAGTGATCACCATTGTGATTATCTGGGTCGTGAAAATCTTTTTTGTATAGTTCTTTCGTGTATTCTTGCCAACTCTCCTTAATATCCTCTGCTTCTGTTAGGTCCTTACCATATCTGTCCTTTATTGTGCCCATCTTTGCATGAAATATTCCCTTGATATCTCTAATTTTCTTGAAGAGATCACTAGTCTTTCCTATTCTATTGTTTTCCTCTATTTCTTTGCATTGATCACTGAGGAAGGCTTTGTTATCTCTTCTTGGTATTTTTTGGAACTCTGCATTCATATGGGAATATCTTTCCTTTTCTTCTTTGCTTTTCGCTTGTCTTCTTTTCACAGGTATTTGTAAGGCCTCCTCAGACAGCCATTTTGCTTTTTGGCATTTCTTTTTCTTGGGGATGGTCTTGAATAAGTACAACTTCAGATTAATTCAAAGGCTTATATATGGATATCAAATGATACCTTGTTATATCTTTTGGGAGAGAGTGAGTTTCTCTTTTCTGTAAAGGAAGATTAAAATGTACACTTCTAAAAAGTAGAAAATACAGTTGAATTAAGTGACTTGTTTTCTTGCTTTAAATCCTATTAAATATGCATATTCTTTTTATGTTGCAACTCTGAAGAAATGAGAGTCAGAAGGGAAGGCAAAATTAATTTTTCTGAGTTCATCTTTTTAATTTTTTTAGAATTTTAGAGGAAATACTTTGGGTCATCCATTTGGGTCATCCAGAATACCTGGATCAGTCATTCTCATGGTATTTGACTTCAAGATAAGGCTATGGGTGTGTCAAAAATTCCTTCAGTCAGGCCAAAGGATTAAGTCAGGAACGAATAGTTAGATTTTTAAAAAGTGAAGTGAATTAGATATGAAAAGATGAAAGAAATTAAATATCACTTGATTGTTTTTAAACAGTACTCCATAAGAAATTATTATTATTAAATTATCATTTGGTAATCTTGATAAAGGCACCTGCTTTAAAAAAAGATACTTTTTTTTTTAACACTGTGTAACTGATTTGGAAAAATACACAAAATCAAGTAAATAACAATTTCTTTTTATACATAAAACACAGCTAAATTATAGGCTTAGATAATTATAAGTACATTTTTTTCACCTATATAAATGTTCATCAGGCTTTTTTAATGTGGGGTAGTTGAAACATTTCTTATTCTGTGACAATATGCTATTCAATGCTAATAACTAGCAAAGACTTTAAGGACTGGAAGATTACTTTGAAACAGTTCTAAGTATTTCAAAAAACCTATCCTATGAAAAATTGCTCATCAGTAAGTAAAATCTACCACATTTATTCTCTCTTTATAAATCATTTAGCTGTTTTTACAAATTTTTTGATTGGCTTATATTTGGCAAAGTATTAGAATTTCTAAATACTATTTTTGCACTGTTATCTATTTACTGTTTATCATTCTACATTATAGATTGACTACATAATATAGTGGGTGAGGATCCAACTTTGCCGACTTCTTTTCTGCCCCCTTTCCATCCCCTGTACATCTGCTTTTGATCAATATGCATTCAGTGTCTACTATTACATCTCTGTAAATAGTGTTCACTGCAGAACATCTCATAGAATATATTTTGTTCTATAGTTATTTTTTCCTTCAAGGTAATTACTGTTTCTTTTTTCTTTGTCTTTTACATTAGTTTTGTTTTCTTTGCACAGCTAAATAAAATGTCCAGGGAATTCCCTGGAGGTCCAGTGATTAGGACTGCATGCTCTCACTGCCGAGGCCTCTGGGTTCAATCCCTGGTCAGGGAACTACGATGCCACATGCTGTATAGCACAGCCAAAATAAAATAGTCCAGCCTCCTCTAATAGTTCCATAAAAACGTGTTGATCATGTATGAATTCTCTTTCTCTTTTGTCCCTAGAGATATTCCATCAAGTGTGCTCCAACTCCCTTTCTCCAGTCTGGATTCATTATACTCTCATAGATTTTAGCATGGATACCACTATTGGCCTCCCCTTTCCTGTGATAGGGAAGGAATCTTCATCACCTCTACACTGGGTTGATTCCCCTCTTTCCCATTCTTTTTTTGTTTACTTCCTCATTTTAGCAAACCAAAACCTACACTGCATCCCAGGAAAAAGAAAAAAAAAGAGAGATGAATTTTTAGGAACCTATCACTTGAGTCCTTGGTTGAAATTCATTTAAAATCAGAATTTTGGCATTGCTTCCAATTTTTCTGTGGAGGATCCACTGACCTTCCTATTCCATACTTTGGCCTGTGATTTTCCAAAATAAATATATTAATTTTCTTTTTTTCTCTAGAAACTTTTAAGAGCTTCTCTATGTCTCCGGTGTTCTAAAATTTTATGATTATGTGCTTTAATATGAATCTAATATTTTTATTTCATTTTGCTGAACTTTAGATGAATATATGAATGTCTTTTTGGAGAGACATGTGTGTCAGTTGTGAGTATTTTTCTTAAATATTTCTTAGATGATTTTCTCATTTCACTCTTCTTTCATGAATGCCATATTTTCCACCCTATCTCTTAGAACATTCATTTTGTTTTTTGGACATCTCCCCAGGTATTTTCTTCATTTCCTTTATATATGTATTTCTCTTTTTTCTTTCCACCATCCTGGTAGAGGTTTTCTTCAAATATCTGGTGATCTTTCTTCATTTACATTTGAGAATATGTCACTAAAATCTTCTTCATTCATGGGGCTGTGTGTAAATCATGAAGCTTCATTCTAGCAACATAAGTACACTGCAAGGTTTTTCATCCTGAGCTGTCCACGGGGCAGCATTTGTGGGTCTTTTCTCTGGTACATGCAGTTTACCAAACAGGAATATGATAATCTTCTCTTTAGAGGTGGGGTAGGAGTGCTGGGGACAGAAGTTCTGTTGTTGCTGGAGAGCTATTCTGAGGAGTAAACTGGAAACTCTCCAGCAAAGAGATGTCCATAAAACCATCTTTTCTACCCTCTTTTGGGCCAGGTGTCTTAAAATCAGAAAGCTCTTTCATTCTATTTTCCTGAAAATAGACTTCTCAGGTCCTGCAAGTAAAAAGGATGAATAGTCCCCTGGTTATGAAAGTTGGAGGTGAAGACCCAGTGTTCTAACTGCTCCGTATGTGTCTTTCCAAATGTCCTTTCTGTTTTTCACCTTCTTTTCATGTTACAAGCTGACCTAATTACTGAGCAATTTTAGAATTCTTCTGTGCAAACAGATTTCCTTCAACATGTGATACTCTCTAGTTTAGGCACGAAGATTCGCTACGCTTCTCTGCTACGTCACTTAGCATTCTTCCATCTGCTTTTTTTCATCTTCATATATTCTGGGACAAGGACACATATGTGTCCTATTTTATCAAATATGCAGTTTGATGGGAACTCCTTAGATGTACAATAATTTCTCTTTCAAAAGAGACCATCTTTCAGGTTTTAATGACTCTGGATACTAAGATATGAGCATGGAAAGTGAGCAGTGATCATCTGCAACCACCTATATGCTCTAATAGGAATGATACATGAGGTTAGAATAAGCTGAGGATTTGTGCTTCTAATGACACAGTAGTCAAATAGTCATTTATTTCTCCCTAAAGAATGGAACTTGTTTATTCAATGCAAAAGAGAAAAAAAAAAAAGGGAAATAAATTTGACAAATATTTGAAAAAATTAAATGAAAGAGGTTTGTTTTTTTTTTCTTTTTTGATATTTATACCTTTTATTCTTAAGAAATAGAAACAAGAAACTGACAGAGCAAGCAAGAATTCACTGGAATTTCTTGAAAAAACAATGCTTTCTATAAAAATAAGATAGTACCAAATTGCTACATAAGTTCAAGTAGCAAAATGCCTAGATGTCATGAAGTACTTTGAAAAATAGTATGAAACATTAATTTAATACATTTTATTTTATGAAATTATGTGACTTTTAAATTGACAGTTTCTTTTACTTCCAAGTCTGGTAAGATATTTTAAACGTGAGCATTGAATCTTTCAAAAAATTTTGTTCAGCCATTGGAATGATCATATGATTTTCTTCTTTATTAATTTGGTAGATGATATTACTGAACTTTTTAAAGTTAAAACATCTTTTCATTTATAAAATAAACCCAACTGGTCATGATAAAACTTTCTACATATAATTGTGGATTTTGATTTGAAAATATTTTGTTTTACATCACTATGATTGAATGGAATTAACTTGAAGTTTCCCTTTATTGTATAAAATTTGTATCAGTTATTAATGAAATTGGAGTACTCTCTCTATGCCTATCTTTTTTTTTTTTTGTTTCCTACAAGAGATGATATACATGTAAATTAAGTTTCTCAAATTATTGATGCCATTTACTAGTCAAGCTATCCAAAATTAAGTAGTGAAAATATCTTTGATCATTGATTAGATTTTCCTAATGTTATTCAAATTTGTATTCTTTCTTGAATCAGTTTTGATGTTAATTTTCTGACGCAGATATCTAGTTCTCTGCATTTGTAGCTTCGTTAGCATAAAATCATTCTTAAAATACCATTACTATCTTTTTACTCTGCAACATCTACTCCAATTTTCCTTTAGTCTATTCCTAACACTATTAACTTGGGATTGATCTCTTACTTGCTTAGTGTCACTGAAAATCGATCAATTTTATTCTTCTCAAATGATTACATTTTCTTTCAACTGATTATTAGATTTTTAGTTTATTAATGTGTATTACTATCTTTCTTATTCCCCTCTATGTACTTTCCTTGGGTTTATCATGTGTGTGTGCATGCAATAAATTAATTCCATTAAATATATAGCTTTTCTTTGTCCTGTGCTGGTTAATTTAACCATCTCCACTTTTTCTAATATACTCATTTAAGGTTATATGTTTTTCTCTAAGTATTATTTTAACTGCATTTCAAAACTTTTGAAATGTGACATTTTTCTTTTCAGTTAGTTCAAAAAATTCAGTTTCTATTATGAATCTATCTTTGGCTCACCTGTTTTGAATACTAAATGTTGTCTTTCCTAGCATTTCATAATTTTCTAATTATCTCTTATGTATGGATTTTTGGCTTAAATGAACTGTGGTCAGAAAATTAATTTATATTATTTCTTTCTTTTGAAATTTATTGAGACTTTCTGTGTAGAAGGTAAAAGATGATTTTGAGAAAAAAGTCTATGTATACTAAAAAAAATATTTTATACATGTATATCAGGTGAAGTTTTGTAATGACATTATTCAAACCATTTATATTCTCACATTATTATAAACAAAAGTCCATATTTTATTTGAATTTCCTTGCTTTTGTTTATAATAATTTTTCTCTCCTAGGATTTCATTCAGCATTGCACATTACATTTATTCATCACACTTCCTTAGGCACTTCTTGGTTATGACAATTTCTCAGTCTTTGTTCTTAATCATGTTGACAAGTTTTGACAAATATTAGTCAGATTTTTTGTAAAATGTCCCTCAGTTGACATCCCTCTGATGTTCTTCTTAGGATTAGACTGAGTGCTATGTTCTGAGAATGTGTGAGCGTGCATGCTAACTTGCTTCAGTCACGTTCAACACTTTGAGACCCCGAGGACTGTATGCTGCCAGGCTCCTCTGTCCATGGGATTCTCCAGGCAAGAAATCTGGAGTGGGTTGCTGTACCCTCCTCCAGGGGATCTTCCCAACCCAGGGACCAAACCTGCATCTTTTATGTCTCCTTCATTGGCAGACAGATTCTTTATCACTAGCGCCACCTGAGTATGAGTATCTGATCTGCCTCAGATTCATATGTTGAACCCCACAGTGATGATACTGGGAAGTGGGACTTTTGGGAGGTGATTAGGTCTTGAGGGAGAACCCTCATGAATGGGATTAGTGCCCTTATAAAAGAGGCCTGACAGTGCTCCCTTGCCCATTCCACACTTTCAGGATGCAACGTGAAGTTGACAGTCCACAGCCTGAAACAGTCTTTCACCAGAACCTGACTGTGCAAGCACCCTGATCTTGGACTTCATGCCTCCAGAATTACAAGAAACAAATGTCCACTGTTTATAGGTCACCCGGTGGTATTTTGTTACAGTAGCCTGAAGAGACTAAGCTCTTTTTTATACTAATAATGTCTTTGATGAACATAGGTCTTATTTTTAGTGAAGTCCATTTTATCAAGCTTTGCCTTTATGGTTAATGTTTTTAGTGTCCTTTATGAAAAATTATAGACTACTCTTGGGCTCCAAAATCACTGCAGATGGTGGCTGCAGCTATGAAATTAAAAGACGCTTGCTCCTTGGAAGAAAAGCTATGACCAACCTAGACAGCATATTAAAAAAGCAAAGACAATACTTTGCCAACAAAGCTCCATGTTGTCAAAGCCATGGTTTTTCCAGTAATCATGTATGGATGTGATAGTTGGACTATAAAGAAAGCTGAGTGCAGAAGAATTGATGCTTTTGAACTGTGGTGCTGGAGAAGACTCTTGAGAGTCCCTTGGACAGCAAGGAGATCCAACCAGTCCATCCTAAAGGAGATCAGTCCTGGGTGTTCATTGGAAGGACTGATGCTGAAGCTGAAACTCCAATACTTTGGCCACCTGATGCGAAGAACTGACTCACTGGAAAAGATCCTGATGCTGGGAGGGATTGAAGGCAGGAGGAGAAGGGGACGACAGAGGATGAGATGGTTGGATGGCATCACCAACTTAATGGACATGAGTTTGCGCAAGCTCCGGGAGTTGGTGATGGACAGGGAGGCCTGACCTGCTGCAGTCCATGGGGTCTCAAAAAGTCAGACACAACTGTGTGACTCAACTGAACTGAACTGAAAGGCATAAAGATGTTCTCCTATGTTTACTTTGAAACTTTATTATTTTACCTTTCATATTCAGGTCTGTGATTTATCTGGAATTGATTTTTTTTGTTCTTTTACTGGGTAAAGTGAAGTCAAAGTTCTTTACCCAAACCCTACCCCCCGCCCCGATAGATACCCAATCAATTTAGGAACATTTATTAAAGAGGACATCCTTTTACCAGTGCATCATTGTGTTACCTCTGTCATAAGTCTCTTGACTATGAACGTTATGATTTGTTTCTGGATTTTCTATTTTCTTTCATTGGTCTATTTATTTATCTCTGTGCTAAAAAACAAAACTGGCCTATTGGCTTATACAATATATCTTGGTACATAGTGTGGAAAACTGTCAACTTTTATCCTCTTCATAAGCTTTTCTTTTTCAGTATTTTCTTGGCTATTTTTGGCCCCCTGTATTTCTATACAAATTCTAGAATTAACTTGAACCAACTTGTTAATTTTCACAATAAAATTGTTATGGAATTGCATCTGTATATTGGAACATAGATTATAAGTATGTTTGGGCAAAACTGCAAATAATAAAAGCCATATTTTTAAAAAAATTAAATCATTAACACTATTTTTTTACTTGCCTTATTGCATAGGCTGAGATACCTTTTAAAATACTTTAGAGAAGTGATTGATGTAAGCATCTTTTATTCTCCTAATTTTGACCTAATAGTTATTATTTCACTGTTAAATATGATACATAATATAGATTTTTATAGGTAACCATTATTAGAGCAAAAAGCCTTTTTTAAATTCTAACTTTGCTAAACATTTCATCATGAGTGAGTACTGAATTTTTAATCTTGTCAAATGTCTTTTCTGAATTTATAAAACTAATTTTATATTTTCCTCTGTTATTCTGTCTGATGACTAATACTAAATAATTTTAAAATTTTATGCCAATCTCTTTACTGGATAAGTTCTACTTTGTCATGACACATCATCCTTTTTAATGTTGCTAAATTTAATATGTTGACATTGCTTTAGATTTTTTCTGTTTTCACAGAGATATATGTGAAACTGACCTATAGCTTTTTCATTATTATAATACTCTTGTCATATTTTGGTAACAATAGCAAGATCTTACCATATTTTGGTAATATTTGCTAACATAGTTGTTAATTATGATAGCAATTAAAATGATTTGTAAATTATTCTTATTGTTCTTTGCTCTGGAAACTTTCCCATACAATTAGTGTTATAGCTATCTGAAATGTTTGGGAAATCATCATAAAGCTATATGAACTGAGATTTTATGAATTTAACATAGTAAAACTATATGATTTTTAAAATTTCTTGTTGCAAGTTTTATATATTTTCTTTTTCTAGGAGGTTGTCGATTTTATATAGAGTTTCCACCCTACTGTCAAAACATCATTCATCATATACTTTTATTTTCAATATCTGTAGGATCTTTTCTTTTTACTGCTGCTAGTAAAGCTAATTTGTGCCTTCTCTCTCTCTCTCTCATCCTCTGGTGATGAATTAGAGTCTTACCATGAGTATATCAATTTTATAGACTTCAAAAGATAAATTTTTTTATTAGTCAATTTTTAATTATACATATATTTTCTATTTCACAATTTTGTCCTTACATTTTTTCTTCCTTCTAGTTTTGTTGAATGTAATTTGCCCTTCCATCTTTAACATGCTATGTGAATACGTAAATATAATACATACTTATAAACATGCTTTTAATCTATTAATTTTACAGTATAATTTTTATCTAAGCACAGATTTAGTCACATTTAATTGTGTTATGTCATGCATCTGTTATTAATTAAAGTATTTTTCTCACATCCATTAATACTATTGTCCTATTGTTTTTTATAAACTGCATTTTTTTGTTTTAAATAATAATTGAATGCACAAATATTTCAACTGCATATGAAAGATTTTCCAAAATTGGGTGCATATATATTCTACATGTGGGCTTCCCAAGTGGTTCAGTTGGTAAAGATTCCACCTGCCAATGTGGGAGACAAAAGAGATGAGGGATTGATCGTTGAGTTGGGAAGATCCCCTGGAGAAGGAAATGGCAACCCACTCCAGTATTCTTGCCTGGGGAAGACAGAGGAGCCTGGCATGCCACAGTCCATAGGGTTGCAAAGAGTCAGATACAACAGAGCAACTGAGCACACGCACACACACACACACACACACACACACACACACACACACACACCCCTTCTACAAGCACTTGAAATCATGTGTTCTGTCGTTGTTGGAAACAATGATCTATTCTTGTCAAGCAGGCAATTTTATCACAATGTTTACACTCTCTGTATACTTACTGATTTTTTTTTTGTCTGTTAATAGTATCAGTTATTCAGAGAGGTCTGTTAAAATTTCTCAGTATAATTTTTGACTTGTCATTTCTCATGCAATTCTTTTCATTTTTATCTCGTATATTTTGTATCTTTGCTGTTAGGTTCATACAAATATAACACTGTTGTATCTTTCTAGTACACTGATCTTTATATCATTATGAAGTTCTGCTAATTGTCTGTTGTTGTACTTCCTGTCATTGCGCCTGTGTTTTCTATCATTGCTGCACCAGTTTTCCTTTTGTCTGATAGCTCTTTTCCCAATCTTCTTCTTGTAACCTTTCTGTCACTGTCTTTAAAGGGTCTTTGTCAGTAAATGTGTCTTTTTTTTCAATCCAGTCTTTAATTGGAGCTTTGTGTCCACTTATACTAAATGTACTGTCTGACCTATTTTGCTTCATATTTAGCTTTTATTATTTCTATTTGTCCCACTTGTTTTATGTTTTTCTCTCCTTCTTGTGAATTATTTTACCATATATCAGTTTTCTTTTAATTAGCTTTTTTGTAACCAGCTTTAAGACATACATTCTTTACAATAATTTCAATGACTACAATATGTAACTTGGACTCATTATAGTCAGAAATAAATTATTTCTTTACCTCTCACCTGAAAACACATTTATTCTATTTATTTCCCTCCCTCTTATCATGTTATTTTGCCATTACTTTAACTCCTCATCTATTTTATGCAACCCAATACATTAATATTTTTGTTTTATACAATCAATACCTGTTCATATAATTAGTTTTTCTAGAGCTTTCATTTCTTCCAAAGAAATACTTTGCTTTGGAATTTCCAAAGAAATTCATTGCTTCCAAAGAAATATATTGATTACATTTCTGTCTAAGAAATTCCATGTGTTGATTTGCTGGCACTAGTTTTTTTTTTACTTTTTGTTTGAAGGTAAATACTCTCTGGTAATCTTCAGTTTTAAAGGATATTTTCACTTTTTATAGAATTCTAGTTGGGTAGCTATTTTCTTTTATTCCTTTAAAGGTACCATTCCATTGTAAAATCATTTCTTTGTTTCTGTCTAAAAGCTGGTTCTCAGTTCCAATGTCCTTCTATGTCTCTGCTTCCAAGACCTTTTCCTTTGTCTACGTTTCTGAGTTTCACTGAGATATGCTTGGATTTCCTCTTATTTAACTTGTTTTGGATACATAGTACTTTTTATTCATGTAACTTGAGTTTCTGTAAGTTGGAATTTTCAACCACTATCCCTTAAAATACTGCTTCTGCCTCCCTCTTCTCTTTCCTTCTATGGCTCCAAGTACATGTGTTTTATTTGTCTTCACTGTGTCCCATATGTCTCTTGCATTTTCTTCTGTACTTTTCACATATGTTTTTCTCCTTCTTCAGCCCAGATTATTTTTACTCACCTATTATTTTACTCACCATTACTTTAATCACCTATTCAATTTTGCCCTACCTGTAGGTAACCCCATGTACTGAATCAATTAATTCCCATTATTGCTTTTTTAACTCAAGAATTTCCATTTGCTTCTTTTCCATTAGATAACAGTTCTCTGATGAAATTCTTCTTGTTATCTATGTTCTAATCTCAAGCTAAAGCACCTAGATCATCTATGTTTTGTTGCTATTGTTGATATTTCTGTTCCTTTATTTTCTTATTTGTCATTAATTTTTTAATTTTTTAATGGAATGCTGGCTATTATCCATGAAACATTTGATGCCATTCAAGAATATTCTCTTCTTTCAGACAGAATCGATCTTGACCTTTCTTAGGCAGCCTATGAGGGAGCAGATCACTGTATTCAATCAGGGAATGAGCCAATTCAAGGATGTTGTGCACTTTTGATGAAGCATTGTGTACCTCTCTTTGTCCACAGCTCTTCAAGTTAGCTCTCAGAGATCTCAACCTAGAGCCTATGAGTGTTCACAGAAAGCTCTCTTTCCCTGCTAATCAAGTAACCCCATTGCTGTCTCATGTTCACCAACAGATCCCTTAAAACTGCATAGATTTTCAAATGATCTTTTAGTCTCTTTCTCTAAGCTTAAGAATTCAGTAAGTGCTACAGGGGGGAAAAAAGACAGCATTTGGCTCACTTCTTAGAACCTCCCTTCTCTCCTGGATGTTGGCCTCTCAAATCCTGCCTGCACTGGGATGTTTTTATTCCAGCCCTGTAAGATTGCCAGTGCCTTGCTCACTTATCTGTTTCCTGGCAGCTAACCACTCTCTGCCTGATTTTTCAGCTTCTCACCCAGCACTAAGATTTAGCATAGTCTTTACAGGATAAAGTATGATAGACAGTTGGGCTCTACTCCTTATGGCTATTTCTCCAGGATCTTGGCCTCTTGGTGTCATTACTTCAATAGTTACAGTCTTAATGACTTCAAATGTATCTTAAAGTTTATTTTACCAGGCTTTTCTTATTGTTTTTAGTGGAAAATTTGGCCTACTATAGACTATTCAATCAAAGTCCACTTCTATGCTCTTAAGAAAATTTTTTATTATTTTCTGCAGCTACTTAAACTGTCTTTAGCCAGTGAGTGAAAGCAAAAGTTGCTCAGTCGTGCCCAACTTTTTGTGACCCCATGTCGCCCACCTATAGCTCACCAGGCTTCTCTGTTCATGGGATTCTCCAGGCAAGGATACTGGAGTGGGTTGCTGTACACTTCTCCAGGAGATCTTCCCAAGCTGGATCCCCTCCACTGCAGGCAGATTCTTTACCACCTAAGCCACCAGGGAAGCCAGTGAGTTGGTCCAAATACTCTAGCTTATCATATTTATTCTAATGCATTTCTATGAATATATAAATTACTATATGCTATTTCCAATACAAGATGGAAGTGGTAGCATCATTTTTTTTAAGAGTTTCAGAAATTCTCAGTATGTTACCTCTTTTACATAGTAAGTGGCAGAATTTAGAGTAAAGAAAATCATTTCTGACACCAAGTCTTAATAGTACAATAACTGGCAAATACTCATGATTGTCCCCCCAAATCAAGCAGTTGAATCATAAATTATTGCCTGTATTTAATCTTCCTTGGACTGCAAGGAGATCAAATCAGTCAGTCCTAAAGGAAATCAGTCCTGAAGATTCATTGGAAGGACTGATGCTAAAGCTGAATCTCTAATATTTTGGCCACCTGCTGTGACGAGCCAATCATTAGAAAAGATCCTGATGCTGGGAAAGATAGAAGGCAGAAGGAGAAGGGGACGACAGAGGATGAGATGGTTGGATGGTATCACCAACTTAATGGCCGTGAGTTTGAGCAAACCCCGGGAGACGGTGAAGGACAGGGAAGCCTGGTGTGCTGCAGCCCATGGGGTCGCAAAGAGTTGGACACAACTGAGTGACTGAACAACAGCAAGAAAAATCTTGTTAATTAATATTAATTTTCTACTTTCTCATTCACAGGGGAAGCTGCTAGCAATCACTAGAGGATAAATAATAGCAGATGTTTTATTTTAGTGTTCAAATAAAAACAAGAAAAACATTAAATGAGAAAATTCTATCCATCTATTCTTTTCTAGGAAGCAGAATTTTCTTTGTTTGATGTAATCAATGGATGCTAATAAGGCCAGATCTTACAACCCAGAGTAGAAATAACTTGATGACTTTTTTGTTATAGTATAGCAAAAATGTGAATATTTAATTTATTTATATTCTTTTTTTTTAAGAAAATGGTGTCAAGATAAATTTAAAGTTGCATAGCTGCTTGTTACGATATATGGGATTAGAATTTTTCATACATCTTTGCGATATTTCACTTTTAATTAAATACCAGAAACACCATAAGAGTGAAAGGTATAGGTCTTGCTCTCTGGGAACAGTCCATTTAGTCAGTCAAGTGCCAAATAAGTGGTTTAACCAAAAGATATAAGAGGACTTACAAAATTTCAGAGAAAAAAAATTGATCAAGTTGGACTGCCAGTAAAGTTACAGATTTTTAAAATTTTGAAGGACTTAAACAGAGGGAATGAATTTCAAATATCAACAAGATGCCTTCACTATCTCAATACTTAGCACTGTGCCCATTGCATAGAAAGCAATCACAAAGGTTGAGAAAAATAAATAAGTCCTGGGTTCTCTAGACTTGTAAAAAAGTTTCATAAAGCTTTTAAAGCAAATTTTTAAGCTTGCTACTACTTTAGAGGAAATACCACACTCCATGTACTTCACTATAAGGAAAGAAGTGAAAAATATATCAAACCTTCTGACCATATTTTGGACTTTCAATGTCTATTTCCATCCTGAATCTCAACACAAAATAAGAAGAGAAATTGGGAAAACAGGAGGGTGGTAGCAATAAGGTAGGAATAAGGGATAAAGACAATTTTTAAATATCTGACTCAATATAGTAAACTGAGTATGACCTAAAGTTGTTTGTTTGTTTACAAGCAAAATAACCACACTAGAATTTATTTTGGAAGAGAAGCAATAGCCTAAAGGTCTATAATACTGCAGAGCAGCTTTCTTTGCTGGCAAAGACCATCTTAGCGTTCAGGAAGAGTTCATGGAAGTGATTTTTTTCTTTCCTTTAGTAAGACACTAGGCATTTACTGTGCTTCAAGACTGTGCAGAATACCAGGGACTGGTTCTGAAATACATGTAAAAGAAGGAATTTGTATCATAAATACATGAGATGTTATTTATGTACTTGAAGAAATTTTATGTCCTAAAATAAACAGTAGGATTTTATTTTGATAGTTTCTTTGTCTTGACACTCTTCAGCCATGCTGCACTAAAAACAGAAATATAACCAACTATTTTTGACTAAAATCAAAAGAAAACTGAGTCTTTCGTTTAAAAAAAGCTCTTCATGTAGAACAGTGTAAATCACAAGAAAGAAACAATAAAACCTGCATTTTCACATCTTAGCCACTAAAAAATACATGGATTGCAAATGACTTATTCTTGGAAAGAGTGCCTCAAATCCAAATTGAAGCATAACTCACCATCCAAATAAACATGAAAAAGCTGTCAAATATGGCTCTAAGTCCCAAAGATCACATCATCTGCATTAAAAATGAATGAAATGAGAGAAAGGGAATAACCATCTGCAGTTTAGATTTGTCATTCTTTTGTTATCTTCATGTATTTCAGAATAAAGGGACTGGCAAAGTCAGAAAAACCTTGAGGAATTCAAAGGGGATTCATGGTTGTGATTTTAAAATTTTAGAGTAACCCATATTTTGGACTAGACAGCCATTAAAATATCTTGTTGCCTGGTAGTCAATTTTCTTTAGGCTACAAGCCTGTTTTTGCTACAGCTAAAAGAGCTGTTAGAAGTTACATACTGCAGATAAGAGAAACAGGAAGAAAATTTCATAATCATTAGTCAGGGACCACTGA
The DNA here is from genome assembly GCF_033118175.1 of Dama dama. Taxonomy (NCBI): domain Eukaryota; kingdom Metazoa; phylum Chordata; class Mammalia; order Artiodactyla; family Cervidae; genus Dama; species Dama dama. The sequence continues at coordinate 85,283,551 of NC_083691.1, read as the reverse complement.
TCAGAGTACGACTGGGAGTCCCACATCTTTTCCTTGAAACTTTGTCAAAACTAACACGTTCTGGAGCATTTAGAAGGGAGCATTCAGCTTAGGTTAAAATATAGCTCAGTCAGACCGCACTGAGCTGAATGCTATTTTTAACCTTTTTCTTGAAAATTCTTTTATTAAAAAAATTCTCTTTTTTATGTTTTGCAAAATAAAGGTACAATTCCCAAAAGGAACACTTTCCTAATAGGTATGAGATTCTCTAATAATAGCTGTCAAGGGGGAAAATAAACCAAGTACGTGATTCAACAGGACAAGTTAATATACTCCCATGTAAGCCTGCCTGTGTACCGTCACTTCAAGTTGTGTCTGACTCTTCATGACCCCATGGACTGTAGCCTGCCACGCTCTTCTGTCCATGGGATTCTCCAGGCAAGAATACAGGAGCGGGTTGTCATGTCCTCCTCCAGGCAATCTTCCTGATTCACGGATCAAACCTTTGTCTTTTACCCCTCCTGCATTAGCAGGTGAATTCTTTACCACTAGCGTCACCTGCAGCGTTTTCAGTTCAGTTCACTCACTCAGTCGTGTCCAACTCTTTGCGACCCCATGGGCTGCATGCCGCATGCCAGGCCTCCCTATCCATCACCAACTCCCGGAGTTGACTCATCTCATGTCCATTGAGTTAGTGATGCCATTCAACCACCTCATCCTCCGTCGTCCCCTTCTCCTCCTGTCTTCAATCTTTCCCAGAAACAGGGTCTTTTCAAATGAGTCAGTTCTTTGCATCAGGGGGCCAAAGTATTGAAGTTTCAGCTTCAGCATCAGTCCTTCCAATGAACATTCAGGACTGATTTCCTTTAGGGTGGACTGGTTGGATCTCTTTGCTGTCCGAGGGACTTTCAAGAATCTTCTCCAACACCACAGTTCAAAAACATCAGTTCTTCGGCACTCAGCTTTCTTGATAGTCCAACTCTCATATCCATACCTGACTACTGGAAAAACCATAGCTTTCACTATACGGACCTTTTCCCGCAAAGTAATGTCTCTGATTTTAACATGCTGTCTAGGTTGGTCATAACTTTTCTTCCAAGGAGCAAGCGTCTTTTAATTTCAAGGCTACACTCACCATCTGCAGTGATTTTGGAGCCCCCCAAAATAAAGTCTACCACTGTTTCCACTGTTTCCCCATCTATTTGCTATGAAGTGATGGGACCAGATGTCATGATCTTAGTTTTCTGAATATTGAGTTTTAAGCCAACTTAGTCACTCTCCTCTTTCAGTTTCATCAAGAGGTTCTTTAGTTCCTCTTCGCTTTCTGCCATAAGGGTGGTGTCATCTGCATATCTGAGGTTATTGTTATTTCTCCCAGCAATCTTGATTCTAGCTTGTGCTTCATCCAGCCTGGCATTTCTCATGATGTACTCTGCATATAACTTAAATAAGCAAGTTGATGATATACAGTCTTGATGCACTCCTTTCCCGTTTGGAATCAGTCTGTTGTTCCATGTCCAGTTCTAACTGTTGCTTCTTGATCTGCATACAGATTTCTCAGGAGGCAGGTCAGGTGGTCTGGTATTCCCATCTCTTTAAGAATTTTCCATAGTTTTTTGTGATGCAGAGTCCTACAACTCTTGAATCAACCGTGTTGGCAGATGGAAGTGTGTGTGTGCATGTGTGAGTGTCAGACACTATCGGATCACTTTGCTTCTACCACCATTGTTCTGGCTACTCAAAAAATCCTTCTATCCAGTCTGGCTCACCGAGAATACTCACATTCAGCAACGTCTTTCATAGGAAAGGAAGTACAAGGAAACCTGGAATATGCTCAGTTACAGGTATAGGAGCCACCAGAACCTGTGCCACAACATGCCCACAAATGAAAAGCATGCACAGTTGACATCACAAAGCCAGGGGACAGACAACTGGGGCTGATGCACGTGTAAATATCATCTAGTGCTGGCTTTAAATCGAGCAGCCTTGCAGAGGAGCTCATGCTGTTTTTGAAAGACTATAAATATATCCTTGGGTATTGCTTGTAATAGAAGAAGACACTTACAATTTTTTTCCTATTGATAATGGAAATTTAAGCATTGACAATAACTATTCTCTCGAGTACAACAGAAAGAAGGTGCAAAGGGCTGCAATCAAAAACAAAATCATTTAAATTACATACATGTGCAGAGGCAGGTCTCCAAAATTTGCCACAGAATTAGAGAAAAATCTGATTATGTAAATTCCCATCCCAGACCAGTTCAACAAGCCACAAAGAGATGAGACTCTAGGTTCTGAAGAACATTACAGTTAATTTTCTCACTGAATTGATCCTCTTTAAGCCAGTTAAGAGAAGAAGGTGTTATGACAAAGCAAAGACCAATAAGCCTGCATACAGAAACAATTTGTAGTGTGGGATGAGGTAGTTATCAGCATGTTTAGATATATAACAAGATATAGATCCATGGAAAGTCATGAATTTAGCAAAAGCTTAAATGGGAACCCACTCCAGTATTCTGGGAAAATCCCACGGACAGAGGAGCCTGGCAGGTTACGGTCCATGGGGTCGCAAAGAGTTGGACATGACTGAGCGGCTTCACTTTCATTTTCACATTGTGAGATAAATACACAGACACAAAATATCAGGAACCATACCATGAATCAATTGGAAAGCCATGTATTATTAATATGCAGCATCCATCCACAGAATACAAGTGAAATATGTGTCATTATTGAAACAAAAAGCCCCTTTGCCAGAAACATCTTACATTAGTTCTGCTAGGTCAGCAGCTACTCCCAAGTGTGCAAAACCATAGACCTGAAAGGTGGATGAGCATGTCTAGGACAAATATAAAAAGAAGCATCAGCCAAATGTAGATGCTGACACAGCAGTGGGGTAGCATAACAATGGGGACATTTTGAAGAGAAGCCCACTAATTTGTTTAGGCCAGTGATTCTGAACTCTGGATGACTTTTTCCCCCTCAGTGGACATCTGACAATGTCTGGAAACATTTTTGGTTGTCACAACTTTGGGGCATTACTGGAGTTCAGTGAGTAGAAGCTAGAGATACTGATAAACGTTCTATAGAGCACAAAACAGTTCACAACAAAGAATTATCCTTCTCAAAATAGGATTAGTGCTGAGGTTGAGAAAGCCTGGCCCTGCCCAAAAGCAATGTTATCACAGTGGGAAAAGAGTGCTCCTGAACATTGCTATTGTGTTCGTCTACTCTACCAGAATGAAAACTTCTTATAGGCAGGGAATCTGTCTACATTGTTCATTGCTTAGAACATTGCCTGGCACACAGTAGGCACCTAATAAATATGTGATGAATGAATGACAGTGTAAGAAAACACAGCAGGAGACAACTTGGCAGTTATCTGGTTAGATTGAAATGTTATCTTAAAAATCCTAGCATTGTCTGATCATCCCAGGAAACTTGTAAAAGGATCTAGTGCTCAAAGAATAGAACAAATAGTTATTATCCTTAATTTATACAATCTTATTCAGTAACAGAAAGGAAGAAGATATTCATCAAAAATGTTCATCAAAACACTCCACTGCAAACTTCTCTCTCAGAAAAAAAAGTGTTACAAAGGAATATTTTAACATCACCTTGACCTTCACAACCAAAAGCTAGCTAGTGACTAGGACAGCATTCAACAGGCAGATAATTCTTAAAGTTTGCATATTCTTAGCTGAAAGAAGAAACTGCACCTTTTGGAACTGCATCCAAAAACTGCATCTTCAGGAACTGTTTCTTTGCTTTTCTCTATTCAACTTTTGAATTGTGTAGGCAAATGATTTTTAAATCAGTCTACTTGTGTTTAAGAAAAATCACTCTGCAGAAAAATAAAAATAGAGTAACAATTTATATAAAAAAAATCACCAATTTATAAATTTATTTACCTGTTTGAGGTAAATTTGTTGCTCATATTTACATTTTATTTGATTAATTTCTTAACATCTATCCCTTTCATCTGATTTGTTATTGTTATTCAGTTGCTAAATTGTGTTTGACTCTTTGCAGCTCCATGGACTGCAGCACACCAGGCTTCCCTGTCCTTTACTATCTGCCGGAGTTTGTTCAAACTCATGTCCATTGAGTCAGTGATGCCATCCAACCATCTAATCCTCTGCCGCCCCCTTTTCCTTTGGCCTTCAATCTTTCCCAGCTACAGGGACTTCTCTATTGAGCCGGTTGGCTCTTCCTATTTTTCTGCATTTGAGTTATCTAAAATATAGATAAAATAGATAAATCTTATCTATTTTTATTTATCTAAAATATAGATAAAATTTTTATTTATCTAAAATATAGATAAAATTTTTATTTATCTAAAATATAGATAAAATTTCCTCTCTGCAATGAATACAATGACTGAGCTGAATATATTTTTGACTATGATTTTTCAGAGAACATTAAATTATTATCCTTTTTCTGATGGAAGTCAGAGAGTGATTCCTAAAGAAATCATCTGGTCATATCACTTCCAATAGGCTAAGTCTGGTTTAATTTCAGATAGCTAAAAATTGGCACTACTTACCTTGTTTATGGATGTGAGAGTTGGACGGTGAAGAAAGCTGAGAGCCAAAGAATTGATGCTTTTGAATTGTGGTGTTGGAAAAGACTCTTGGGAGTCCCTTGGACTGCAAGGAGATCCAACCAGTCCATCCTGAAGGAGGTCAGTCCTGGGTGTTCATTGGAGGGACTGATATTGAAACTGAAACTCCAGTACTTTGGCCACCTCTTGCGAAGAGCTGACTCATTGGAAAAGACCCTAATGCTGGGAGGGATTGGGGGCAGGAGGAGAAGGGGACGACAGAGGATGAGAGAGTTGGATGCCATCACTGACTCGATGGACATGGGTTTGGGTAAACTTCGGGAGTTTGTGATGGACAGGGAGGCCTGGCGTGCTGCAATTCATGGGGTTGCAAAGAGTCAGACACGACTGAAAGACTGAACTGAACTGAACTGACCTTGTTTATAGTTTCCTTTTTTGCACAAAGGTTTTTAAGTCTAATTAGGTTTCATTTGCTTTTGTTTTTATATGCATAACTTTAGGAGATGGGTCACAGTAGATCTTGCTGTGATTTATGTCGTAGAGTGTTCTGCTTCTGTCTTCATCTAAGAGCTTTATGGTTTTTGGTCTTGCATTTAGGTCTTTAATCCATTTTGAGTTTGTCTTTGTGTATGATGTTAGGAAGTATTTTAATTTCACTCCTTTATACGTGGCTATTCAGTTTTCCCAGCACCACTTATCTTTTCTTTGTATCAAAGAGTCTACAAATAATAAATGCTGGAGAGGGTGTGGAGAAAAAAGGAACCCACTTACACTTACACTGTTGGTGGGAATGAGAATTGACACAGCCACTATGAAGAACGGTGTGGAGATTCCTTTAAAAAAAAGAAAAAGCAAAAACAAAAAATGAGGAATGAAACTACCATATGATCCAGCAATCCCACTACTGGGCGTACACTCTGAGGAAACAATAACTGAAAAAGACACATGTATTCAAATGTTCATTGCAGCACTATTTAGAATAGCTCAGACATCTAAGCAACCTAAATGCCCATCAACACCTGAATGGATAAAGAAGCTGTGGTGCATATAACAATGGAATATTACTCAGCTATTAAAAGGAATGCACTTGAGTTGGTTCGAAAGATGTGGATGAACCTAGAGCCTATGATACAAAGTGAAGTTAAGTCAGAAAGAGAACAACAAATATCATATATTAATGCACATATACTGAATCTAGAAAGATGGTACTGATGAACCTATTTGCAGGGCAGCGATGGAGACACAGCAGGGGAGGGGGAGGGTGGGATGGATTCAGAGACTAGCATGGAAACATATACATTACCATATGTAAAATAGATAGCCAGTGAGAATTTGCTGTATCACTCAGGGAGCTCAAACCATTGCTCTGTGACAACCTAGAGGGCTCAGATGGGGTGGAAGGTGAGAGAGAGGTTCAAGAGGAAGGGGACATATGTATCTCTATGGCTGATTCATGTTGATGCATGGCAGAAAACAACACAATATGGTAAAACAATTATGCTTCAATTAAAAATAAATAAATGTTAAAATAGGCATTATTTAAAGTTAATGGCTTAATTTAAATACTAATTAGACCCTACTATTAAATATATTTTTAAAATGGTTCCTCAGTCCATCTTTGTATTACCCATCCATTTTATAAAATTTTTTGGAAAATCACTAGGTTTGGAACAGAGGCATAGTTATCTCTTTGAAGGCCAGAACCCAGACCTGCACGAGTGGCATTCATGGTAGGAAAAGGTTAACCAAGCCCTGTAGTGCCTGAACCTGCCTCAGTATAAGGGCTGATTTGGAGCCATCCACTCTTCTTTTCCTAACTATGATTTATAATCATGGATGCTTAGTCTTTTTTAATATTTAAATGATTTCATGTATTCCACTGGTTGTTTTAATACAGTTTTCTCTTTCTTAAGTATTCCACATTGATTTGTAGCCTGGGATAGTTGTTGAGTAGTTGTTTGTGTATGTGTGTGTGTGTGTGTGTCCTTGTTTTGCAGAAAGGACTCAAGAATATTTTATCCCCTAAATGATACTGTATTTCAGAATGTCTGTAGCTTTCACATGTGTATGTCAAGCTGTATGAGTCTGTTCTCTACTGTTACACTTTCTTTTGTTTCAGGATTGTGTAGGTATTGCTTCATTATCTTTTGGCATTAAATGTGTGGAGAAATCTGAGACCAGCTTGATTTTCTTTCTTCTTCATAGAAAAAATGTTTTCTTCTAAAAGTTCACTTTCTTCTCTTAAATTTTGGTAACAAGTAGTCTATATCTCTGCATTAATAGTTCTGTATCTACTATAACAAGAACACAACTTTTACTTTTAATGAGCATATTCCATTCAGTAATATTTCTTCTATTATAATCTCAGTGTTTTTTCACTGTTTCATTTGTCTGGTTTTCTACTTCTGGGATTTTACAGCAGATTATTACTGCTCCATACATATATTATCTATGTATGTTTTTTTCTGTTCTTTTCCTCTGTGCTTACCTCAATTAGAACAAGCTGCTTTTCTTCTGGATCATTAATTAATTTTTAAATTAGCTATATCTGGTTTGTTCTTTGACCTTTGAAATGTATCAGTTAACTTTCTAATGTTGCTGGGGCTTTTGTTTGTTTTTTCTTTTCTTTTTTAAAATAAATTATTTATTTTTAATTGAAGGATAATTACATTACAGAATTTTGTTATTTTCTGTCAAACCTCAACATGGATCAGCCATAGGTACACATATATCCTCTCCCTTTTGAGCCTCCCTCCCATCTCCCTCCCCATCCCACCCCTCTAGGTTGATACAGAGCTCCTGTTTGAGTTTCCTGAGCCATCAGCAAATTCCCGTTGGCTATCTATTTTACATACGGTAATGTAAATTTCCATGTTACTCTCTCCATACATCTCACCCTCTCCTCCCCTCTCCCCATGTCCATAAGCCTGTTCTCTATGTCTGTTTCTCCATTGCTGCCCTGCAAATAAATTGAAGTATCATTTTTTTTAGATTCCATATATATGCATTAGTATACGATATTTACCTTTCAATTTATGACTTACTTCTCTCTGTTTAATAGGCTCTAGGTTCATCCACCTCAATATAACTGACTCAAAAGTGTTTCTTTTTATGACTGAATAATATTCCATTGTGTATATTTACCACAACTTCTTTATGCAGTCATCTGTTGATGGACATCTAGGTTGCTTCCACATTCTAGCTATTGTAAATAGTGCTGCAATGAACAATGGGATACCTGTGTCTTTTTCAATTTTGGTTTCCTTAGGGTATATGCCTAGAAGTGAGATTGCTGGGCCATATGGTGGTTTTGTTCCTAGTATTTTAAGGAATCTCCAATCTGTCTTCCATAGTGGCTGTATCAATTTACATTCCCACCAACCGTGGAAGAGCATTCCCTTTTCTCCACACCCTCTCCAGCATTTATTGCTTTTAGACTTTTGATGATGGCCATTCGGACCGATGTGAGGTGATATCTCATTGTAGTTTTGATTTGCATTTCTCTAATAATGAGTGATGTTGAGCATCTTTTCATGTGTTTGTGAGCCATCTGTATGTCTTCTTTGCAGAAATGTCTGTTTAGGTCTTTTCCCCACTTTTTGATTGGGTTGTTTGTTTTTCTGGCATTGAGTTGCATGAGCTGCTTATATATTTTAGAAATTAATCCTTTGTTAGTTGTTTCATTTGCTATTATTTTCTCCCATTCTGAGGGTTGCCTTTTCACCTTGCTTATAGTTTCTTTTGTTGTGCAAAAGCTTTTAAGTTTAATCAGGTCCCACTTTTTTACTTTTGCTTTTATTTCCATTACTCTGGAAGGTGGGTCATAGAGGACTTTGCTTTGATTTATGTCATTGAGTGTTCTGCTTCTTTTACTCTAAGAGTTTTATAGTTTCGGGTCTTACACTTAGGTCTTTAATCCATTTTGAGTTTATCTTTGTGTATGGTGTTAAGAAGTGTTCTAATTTCATTCTTTTACATGTAGCTTTCCAGTTTCCCCAGAACCATTTATTGAAGAAGCTGTCTTTCCCCATTGTATATTTTTGCCTCCTTTGTCAAAAATAAGGTACCCATAGGTGCATGGTTTCAAATAGGAAAAGGAGTACATCAAGGCTGTATACTGTCACCCTGCTTATTTAACTTATATGCAGAGTACATCATGAGAAACGCTGGAATGGATGAAGCACAAACTGGAATCAAGATTGCTGGGAGAAATATCATTAACCTCAGACATGCAGATGACACCAGCCTTATGGAAGAAATTGAAAAGGAACTAAAGAGCCTCTTGATGAAAGTGAAAAAGGAGAGTGAAAAAGCTGGCTTAAAACTCAAGATTCAGAAAACTAAGATCATGGCATCTGGTCCCCAAACTTCATGGCAAATAGAATGGGAAACAGTGGAAACAGTAACAGATTTTATTTTGAGGGGCTCCAAAATCACTGCAGATGGTGACTGCAGTCATAAAATTAAAAGATGCTTGCTCCTTAGAAGGAAAGTTATGACCAACCTAGACAGCATATTAAAAAACAGAGACATTACTTTGCCAATAAAGGTCCGTGTAGTCAAAGCTATGGTTTTTCCAATAGTCATGTATGGATGTGATAGTTGGACTGTAAAGAAAACTGAACACTGGAGAATTGATGTTTTTGAACAGTGGTGTTGGAGAAGACCTTTGAGAGTCCCTTGGACTGCAAGAAGATCCAACCAGTCCATCCTAAAGGAAATCAGTCCTGAATATTCATTGGAAGGACTGACATTGAAGCTGAAACTCCAATACTTTGGCCATCTGATGCGAAGAACTGACTCATTTGAAAACACCCGGATGCTGGGAAAGATTGAAGATGGGAGGGGAAGGGGACGACAGAGGGTGAGTTGGTTGGATGGCATCACCGACTTGATGGACATGACTTTGAGTCAACTCTGGGAGTTGGTGATGGACAGGGACCCCTGGCGTGCTGCAGTCCATAGGGTCACAAAGAGTTGTACACGACTGAGTGACTGGACTGAACTGAACTGATCAGTGCATAGGTTTAATTCTGGGCTTTCTATCTTGCTCCATTGGTCTATATTTCTGTTTTTGTGCTCATACCATACTGTTTTGATGACTGGAACTTTGTAGCATAATCTGAAGTCAGGAAGGTTGATTCCTCCAGCTCCATTCTTCTTTCTCAAGACTGCTGTGGCTATTCAGGGTCTTTCATGTTTCTGTATGAATTGTGAAACTTTTTGTTCTAGTTCTGAGGAAAATGCCATTGGGAAGTTGATAGGGATCACATTGAATCTGTAGATTGTGTTAGGTAGTATAGTCATTTTCACAATATTGATTCTTCTTACCCAGGAACATGGAATATCTTTCCCCCTGTTCATGTTATCTTTGATTTCTTTCATCAGTGTCTTGTAATTTTCTGTGTACAGTTCTTTTGTCTCCCTAGGTAAGTTTCTTCCTAGATATTTTATTCTTTTGTTGCAATGGTGAATGGAATTGATTCCTTAATTTCTCTCTCTGATTTTTTATTGTTAATATATAAAAATGCAAGTGATTTCTGTGTATTGATTTAGTATCCTGTGACCTTGCTACATTCACTGATTAGCTGTAGTAATTTTCTGATAGTATCTTTAGAGTTTTCTATGTACAGTATCAGGCCTTCTGCAAACAATGAGAGCTTTACTTCTTTTCTGATCTGGATTCTTTTTATTTCTTTTTCTTCTCTGATTGCTGTAGCTAAGGGTTCCAAAACTATGTTGAATGATAGTGGTGAAAGTGGACACCCTTGTCTTGTTCCTGATCTTAGGGGAAATGCCATCATTTTTTCACCATTGAGAATAATGTTTGCTGTAGGCTTATCATATGTGGCCTTAATGTCGCTGTTTTGATGCTCAATTTTTTCTGTTGTACTTGAAATTTTCATTAATTTCAGTCTATGTCTACTATTTTATGTATGAGTGCCTTTATCTTGAGTTAATATACTTATTCAATTATTCCCTCATAAGGAGCTCTCTTTGGAAATTTTCTTTTTTTCTTAAACTTTTTTCCAGATTAGACACTTTATCTATTTTGTTTGTATTTCAGGTTTCTTCCTCTCCCCCTCCAGTTTTCATGGTGGTGTGTTCACATATTTGCCATGCTTTTCTTTTTATTTTTCCCATGTTCCAAGTAGAAGGACCTGTCAGGATCATCTATGTGCTCTGTAGATAGTGAATGGACTCTTATTTACCTCCTTCACAGCTTGAGACTTGGCCTACTCTCTCTTCCATCTATAGGCTGTGGTTTGAGAACTTTGTTTTTTATCCCTCTCCCTTGCTTTCTGTAGCCTCAGGGTATGTGAGCAACACACAGAGAACTCAGTATTGGTCATGTGCAAATTTCCCCTTTAAATAGGATTATGTTGTAAATACGTATTGGTTGACTTTTAAAATTGTTCTGTTAACGCTGTGTCTTGAAAATCATTTCATATCCGTGCACCAAATATACATCATTCTTTCTTTGATAATTAGTTGCATAAAAAATTAATAAAGGTGTATGGATGTTTACACATGCATGTTCAGTTGTGTCCAACCCTTTGTGACCCCATAGGCTGTACCCCGCCAGTTTCTGCTATCCATGGAATTCTCCAGGCAAGAATACAGGAGTGGGTTGCCATTTCCTACTCAAGGGGATCTTCCCAACCCAGGAATTGAACCCACGTCTCCTGCATTGGCAGGTGGATTCTTTACCACTGAGCCACGTGGGAAGCTGTTTTTAATAGGATTTGGTAACGTTCATAAGCATACATAATTAAAATTATTGGAAAATAAAAATTCAAAGCTATGTCCAGGGGAAAAAAAAACAGAATATTAATAGAAGACTAAGAATTATATAAAAGAATTAAAAGTTAATGACATAGTCATTGTTGGTGTTGTTCGGTTGCTAAGTCATGTCTGACTCTTCTCGACTTCATGGACTGCAGCACACCAGGCATCCCTGTCCTCCATCCACTGTCTCCTGGAGTTGCTCAAATTCATGTTCATTGAGTCAGTGATGCTATCAAACTATCTCATCTGCTGTTTCCCCCTCCTCTTCCTGCCCTCAATCTTTCCCACCATCAGGATCTTTTCCAGTGAGTCAGCTCTTCGCATCAGGTGGCCAAAGTACTGTAGCTTCAGCTTCAGCATCAGTCCTTCCAATGAATATTCAGGGTTTATTTCCTTTAGGATTGACAGGTTTGATCTCCTTGAAGTTCAAGGGGCTCTCAAAAACCTTCTCCAGGACCACAATTCAAAGGATCCATTCTTTGGCACTCAGCCTTCTTTATGGTCCAACTCTCACATCCATACATCACTTCTGCGAAAAGCATAGCTTTGACTATATGGACCTTTGGTGGAAAAGTAATGTCACAGCTTTTTAATACGCTGTCTAGCTATGTCATAATTTTCCTTCGAAGGAGCAAGCATTTTTAATTTCATGGCTGCAGTCACCATCAGCAGTAATTTTGGAGCCTAAGAAAATAAAATCTGTCACTATCACTTCCCTTTCTATTTGCCATGAATGATGGGACCGGATGCCAAGATTTTAGTCATGAAAAGTGAACGTCACTTGGTTGTGTCCAACTTTTTGTGACCTCACGGACTATAGCTCACCGGGCTCCTCTCCATGGAATTCTCCAGGCAAGAATACTGGAGTCAGTAGCCTATCCCTTCTCCAGGAAATCTTCCCCACCCATTGATTGAACCAGGGTCTCCTGCATTGCAGGTGGATTCTTTACACACTGGGCTACCAGGGAAGCCCGATCTTAGTCATACCATCATCTCAGTTATCTTGTTTTTTTATAACATGTCTCTAGGTATCCTGTACTATTTGAAATGCAGAATCAATTTCCTTACAAAAGATATTTCAGTATGTATTTTTCACTTATAAAAGCATTATTATTTTCTTAACAGCAAGTTTTTATTGCCATTAATATTGACTGAAGTGCTATAATAAGTTTGAGATTATTGTTTATATTTTATTTTAAATATATAATAGCTTATTAATACTTTAAAGTGCATTTTCATCTCCCTTTACATAAACTTTTTGGTTTGCATAATTCAGTTTTTCTCCACTGAGCTCATCTGTGTACATACATATGAAAACATATAGGTATCCTGTCAGCCTTTCCTCTCCAGATTTTACATGTTGAAAATCTGCTTATTTGCCTTCAAATGCCTTAATAGTACTTCCCATGTGGCACTAGTGGTAAAGAACTCACCTGCCAATGCAGGAGACATAAGAGACTAGGATGGATCCCTGGGAAGATCCCCTGAAGGAGGAAATGGCAACCCACTCCAGTATTCTTGCCTGGAGAATCTCATGGACAGAGGAGGCTGACAGACTACAGTCCTTGGGGAAGCGCAGAGTCAGACATGCCTAAAGGGACTTAGCACACACGCACACATGCCTTTATTGTGAGGACAGTCACAGACTGCCTAATCATGAGGGAAAAACTAAGGCAAATAACTTCTCAGTAAAATCTTACTGATAATAAAACAACAAATTACCATATCTTTAATCCCATACTGAAACACTGCAATTGTCAAGAGGATTTGACTGTAAGAGTCATGCACAGCCACATAGATGTATCCCCTCTTGTTAATGGTTCTCACAGAATTTTCTTATAGATTCTTCCTTGACATAGATTTCCAGCTAATAAGCCCTAATTATCTCTAACCCTTCCTATTCACTAGAAACAAATCTGTCTCTTATTTCTCACAAACTTGGTAAAAATCTTTGGCCAATAGTTATAGCAATTGATGGTGTTAAGAGGTAAACTGAGGCATATTAAAACATTTAAGAGTTTATTTGAGCAAAAATCTATTCTAATTGGGTAACTCCAAACTGAAAGTGGTTCAAAGTGCCGCCCACCCTGCCCACCGCCCCAAGAGGTATAGGGGAAGTGAGGAAGCAAAGGAAGGAAATTACTGGTTGATCACGGCTTAAAGCTTAGTTGGTTGGTTGTGATTTGTTGTCTCAGCATTTTGGCTTCCTAACCATGAGGCCTTTACAGGCTTAGGTATTGCTTTGTGTACATATACCATCATGGCATTAGAGTCGCCTCAAACTAGTGAGCTCCTTTATTAAGTAAGTTAACAGTGGGTAATTCAAAGATGCCTCTGACCTGATTTCCCTTTTTCTAATTGTACTGTGGATAACGTGGTTTCCACCTTTTCTTTCACCTGTGCTAAACTGCATGTAGTTTATTCTACCTCAAACAGTGGATTTCAAACTTGCTTACAAAATTACTTGAAAGTGTTCTAATTATTATTTAATTTTCTCAGGAACATTTTTTTGTCCTTGATACTGTTTTTTTCCCTCCCTCATTCTATTTATTATACTAGATGCCTCAAAATTCAACAAATATTCTTAAGGTAGTGATCAGGTCTCACAAATGCAGGAAAACATACACCATAAATTTCAAATAAAATTCTAGGGGAAAAAAAAGAGCCTATCTGTGCCTCCTATCTATGCAGTCCTTGAAAATATTCAAATTCCCCCAAATCTCTCTGTCAAACTTATGTACACCTCTGATTTAATATCTTTTCTTTCAAACATAACTATGATAAATTTGAAACAACAGTATTTGATACTACAATGTTTATTTTACAAATTTAATTTTCTGTATTGGTTTGTAAAATTTCAATTCAAGTGTATAATCGCTTATATTAGAAGTATTATTTATATATATCCATATCCACATATGTGTGTGTTTTATATATATATATATATATATATATATATATGAGATCCAGTTTGGAAGACTACATATATTCATCAATTCATTTTAAAACAAGAAATATACAGGTGACCTACAAATGAGTTGTAATTTTAAAATGTACTCATATATTGCAAATGCCACATAAGTATCTTTCTGTTAAGATTTTAGATAATAAAGTAAAATGAATCATTCTAATTGTGAATAGTAACATCACAGAGATGTGAAATGGGCCCAGGACAGGAGAAAGGAAGTCAAGATCAGGGTCCACACTGAATTTAGCAACTCTTAAGGGAGAAAAAGCCATTTGCAGTGTATCATGGATAGGTGAGTGGCACAACTTTTAATGGACAAAAATCATAGCCAAAATTCTGTGACACTATGGTCAAGGATGTACAGAGTTCCACTGGTTCTGTGGTGAGGCAATCAGAGTTGGTCAGAGTTCGATTAAGTGTCCAAGGAAAGAAACAGCAGGATTCAGAGTGTATGGAGCTAGTACCATATGACCCAGCATCCCACTAGTGGTCATATACCCTGAGAAAACCAAAATGCAAAAGGGCATGTGTACCCTACTGTGCATTGAAGCACTCTCTACAATAGCCAGGATAGGAAATCAACTTAAATGCACATCGACAGGTGAATGGATAAAGATGTGGTACATATATCTGATGGAATATTACTCAGTCATAAAAGGAATGAAATTAAGTAATTTGTAGAGATGTGGATGGACCTAGAATCTGTCACACAGACTGAAGTAAGTGAGAAAGAGGAAACCGAATACTGTATATTAATGCATATATGTGAAATCTAGAAAAATGGTACAAATGAATCTATTGTAAGGGCAGGAATAGAGAGGCAGACATAGAGAATAGACACGTGGACATGAAGGGCAGAAGAGGAGGGTGAGACGAATTGGGAGATTAGGATTGACATACATAGACTACCACGAGTCAAACAGATAGCTAATGGGAACCTGCCATATACCACAGGGAGCTCAGCTTGGTGCTCTGTGATGACCTAGAGGGGTGAGGTGGAGGTGGATGTGGAGGGGAGGCTCAAGAGGAAGGGAACGTGTGTACACACAAAGCTGATTCACGTTGTGCTACAGCAGAAACAAACACATCAGAGGTGGTCAGAGCTAGATGAAATGTTCAAGGAGAGAAGCAATCATACGCCAATAACAAATGAAGTTATTGTAAAATAATGGCTATTTAAAAAATCAGAAACAGGTACCAGCAATTGTGGTAAGGTTGAAACCTAAGTATATATTTTGTCAGTGAAACCTAAATATATTTTTGTCTTTGATATCAAAATAAAAACAAGGCATGTAGGTTCTAATCCCTGGATAGGAGCTGTCTATATTTGGCTCATCCAGCTCCTTCAGAAACAAATGTGTTAACCCTTTGAGCACTGATCTTTTCCCCTATAAATAGTCTCCTCTATCCACAAATGCATATTCAACTTATCTTGCATTCTAAGGTATTAGCTATCATGTGTTAACTAACCTGTGATAATTCATCATTAATTATATATATTTCAGTTCATTTACCCATGAGGTAGAAAGTTTTAATCAACTTTCTATCAGTAATAGTGTCTCTCATTTAAACACTCGGTTTTCTGGATCTATGCTTCTCCCAAGCTAACAAGAGCTTTCAGTTAGTTAACTGACTTTTGTTGCAGTTCAGATTTTCATTTTCATTAGTTCTCAAAAAACTCTTTTCCCTACACAACCAAAGGAATTTCATTTTCATCAGCATGTCTAATTTTTTAAACCATGTAGTGACAAGAAAATAGACTTCGGAGTTAAATCATCTTTGATCAAACCTCACCTGTACCATTCAGTAGATGTGAGACTTTGTTCAGTCATTTCGTCTGGGTCAGACCTTCCTTTACCCTCACTTGCAAAGCAGAAGACCACATTCTATGGATTTTGTAAAGATTACACAGGAAAATTACTATATATTAATCACCTAGCAAAAACCTTAGCATATAATACGAACTAAAGATCTCTTAGATTTTGATCTACTTCTTTCACTTCAATATTTAAGTCAAAGGATTTGGAATATTCCTTAAAGTTTTTGGCAATGGAATCTAACCTGCACGTTTCAAACAAAATATCCTACAGTTTTTTGTGTGCTTTGGTCCCTTACAGAAGGAGAATCTGATTTATACCTGCTTGAATTCTCAAAACCTGGCCCAAAGAGAAGATTAAATAAACATTAAATAATGATGACATTAGTTGTGGTGCAACAGTTTTGGGAAAATTGGGGTTGAAAAATTAGCACTGTGCAAAATGGGAACATTTTTACCGTGCCAAATAAATAAGCAAAATTGTGGAGACCAACAGTTAGCACATAGCACTATATCCATCATTAGTTGTATCTCCACAAAGAGTGAGATGAATTCTCAGAATATTTGCTCCCAGGGAATATCAAATTTACCTCTGTGAAAAGGGAAACTCTAATCAAATGTTTTTAAAATATGGGTAGAATTTCTTCTTGGTTAAAATAAATCTCAGAATTTTAATAACTATCTTTGATTTCCAGAAAAAGGAAATTTAAAGCACCATATAAACATAAATTAAATGAACACTATTTTAGTACATTGACTTACATAGTTTAGGAAATAACAGAAAGTTTTGATTTTAAGAAATGTGTGTGCATGTATGTGTGTGTGCATACTTCTGACACTTAGAGCCATAACACCAAGTGTTCTTGTAGTTAAAATATACTTTTACATTCTCTGTCTTCCCCAGGAGATAAGTAGAGGTCATAGACAAAGTGTATTTGAATAGAAAATCACAGAATTTTGACACAGTAGAATATAAGCAAATGTGTTTCCTCTTCAATGGTGTCTATAAGAAATGGCCAACATGTCACAGAAAGTAAAAGTCAGGAGAAAAGCTTAGCTTATCACTAAGGAAAGCTTAGTTGATTGAAATTGATCGGTTTGCCAGTCAGAATATAATTTATCTTTTCTAAATTGATAACAAGTGACAAAATGATACAGTTAGTAAAATGTGTATGAGTTAAGACATAACTTACGTTGTACGCTCTGCACAGGCCATGTGTCCCCATCTCCTGCACACCTACTAGTCTAGCTGCGGGGCAGTGGGGCAGTGACTGCAAACCTCCACAGTCTGTGTCTAAATTCTAATCCTGGATCCACTGCTTACTAGCATGTGACCTGGGTCAAGTTTTTTCTTCACTCTTCACCTCAGTGTCCTTGCTAGTGTAATGGAAGCAATAAAAACATACCTTATAAGGATGACGTGATAACTAAAGTGCTTACAACAGCACATGGCTAACAGGCACATACTAATCAGGCGTTGTTATTATATGCTAAACCGTAAGTAATTTAATAAGCTACTTTTAATTACTATCACAATTAAAACAGTCCGAATCCACCCTGTCATGTAGTTGCTACCTCTTAACAGAGAGCTTTTTACCTTTTCACACTGTTCGTGGGGTTCTCACAGCAAGAATACTGGGGTGGTTTGCCATTCCGGTCTCCAGTGGATCGCGTTTGGTCAGAGCTCTTCTCTATGAACCATCTGTCTTGGGTTGCCCTGCAAGGCATGGCTCATAGTTTCACTGAGTTACTCAAGCCTCTTCGCCACAGCAAAGCTGTGTTCCATGAAGAAATGGCAGAAAGTGAAGAGGAACCTTAGTTCCTCTCGATGAGTATGAAAGAGGAAAGTGAAAAGGCTGACGTAAACCTCAACATTCAAAAACTAAGATTATGGCATCAGTCCCATCACTTCATGGCAAATAGAAGGGGAAAAAAAGCAGAAACAGTGACAAATTTTATTTTCTTGGGCTCCAAAATCACTGCTGATGGTGACTGAAGCCTTGAAATTAAAAGATGTTTGCTCCTTGGAAGGAAAGCAATGACCAACCTAGACAGCATATTAAAAAGCAAAGACATTACTTTGCCAACTAAGGTATGTATAGTCAAAGATATAGTCACATGCAGATATAAGAGTTAGACTATAAAGAAGGCTGAGCATCAAACAATTCATACTTTTGAACTGTGGTCCTGGCAAAGACTCTTGGGAGTCTCTTGAGCTGCAAGATAAAACCAGTCAATCCTAAAGAAAGTCAACCCTGAATATTCATTGGAAGGACTGATGCTGAAGCTGAAGTTCCAATACTCTGGATATCTGATGCAAAAGCTAACTCATTGGAAAAGACTCTGATGCTGGAAAAGATTGAGGGGGATAGGAGAAGGGAGCGGCAGAGTATGAAATGATTAGATAGCATCACCAACTCAATGGACATGAATATGAGCAAACTCTGGCAGATAGAGGAGGACAGAGAAGACTGCTGTGCTGCAGTCCATGGGGTTGCAAAAGAGTCAGACATGATTTAGTAACTAAACAATAACAACAGAGAACTTGATCTGATTTCTCTGACCCAAAAGAGTTTTATTCCTGAACTTCTCATAATGTGATTAGGCTATTCCAGAGAGTGTATTTTTTTATTATTCTCTGTTTAACAACTAACTAGTTTCAGTGTTAGGAATGGGATTATGACACATGTTGAGCATAGTAATATTTATCCATGTTCCTATATTCCTAATTAAACACTTTTACTCTCAAGTTTCTGATTCCTTTTCTTCTTCTTTTTAAATTTTTACTACAGATGGTTGGTTAATTCTTATTTCCACTTTTCAATTATTATCAATAGTTTAATCACTTTTTTGAATTTTAATTGGAGAGTCAGATTGTCTCAAACCTCACATTTAACCTTCTTGTCCTCTTTCTTGTTAGAAAAAATAATAATAAATAATTACCCTTTTCTCAATGCAAGGTAAATTTCCCACAATTATTTTATATTCTTGGGCTGCTATATACAGTACTTTCATACGTGTTCATTCTAAAGTGACATTAGTTTTCAAGAGGGAGAAAAAACAAGCATAATTATTTGTAAAAATTAGAATAACTCATTTGGGTTCTACAGAAGGAAATGCAGACAAGTTCATTATGGAATATTAGCATAATGTCTAAGAGGGGATTGGCTACATGCAAGTTGTGAAATGATTTTTGGAACTCCAAATATAATACATACTCATTAAAGAAAAATTTGGTAAACTAAGAAAAATGTAAAGAATAAAACACAGTTTATTCATTCTCCTTCTATGTGAAGCTAACAACAATTATTAACTTTGAATTGTACATTCCAGATTATGAAGATAGATAACTAGATTTTGCACATACATCTCAGAACTTTTTTTCCTCTGTTAATTAGATCCTGTAATTATATTTGCCTTTGTCAATACAGTTTGTTTTAAGATATGACTTTTTGTATTACTATTTGGCTGCAGGGCAATCATGCACTTTAACTGTTTTCCTCATATTAAAAATACATTTTTTTATTTCAGTTAATTGGCCTAATAAGTAATTCTTGTTATATAATTTCCACATCCATGTGCCTTTTTGTTTGTTTGTTTGTTTGTTTGTTTAACTATTGTCTCTCAGTCCTACACATGTTGCCCTGTACTGCTAAGTCCACAGGCCTGAAACTACAGTTACCAGGATCCTTTAGCTGATGATGCATGCATGCATGTTAAGTCGCTTCAGGCTTGTCTGAATCTTTGTGACTCTATGGACTGCAGCCTGCCAGGCTCCTCTGTCCATGGATCTCCAGGCAAGAATATTGGAGTGGGTGCCATGCCCTCCTCCAGGGGATCTTCCCAACCCAGGGATGGAACCTGTGCCTTTCAGGTCTCCTGCATCGACAGGCGTGCTCTTTATCGCTGAGCCAGTAGGGGAGCTTTTAGCTGATGATTTCCTGTTATATTCTGCCACTAGAAAAGGCTGGTGAAGATCTGAAAGAGACACGTGCACCCCAATGTTCATTGCAGCACTGTTTATAATAGCCAGGACATGGAAGCAACCTAGATGCCCATCAGCAGACGAATGGATAAGGAAGCTGTGGTACATATACACCATGGAATATTACTCAGCCGTTAAAAAGAATTCATTTGAATCAGTTCTAATGAGATGGATGAAACTGGAGCCCATTATACAGAGTGAAGTAAGCCAGAAAGATAAAGATCATTACAGCATACTAACACATATATATGGAATTTAGAAAGATGGTAATGATAACCCCATATGCAAAACAGAAAAAGAGACACAGATGTACAGAACAGACTTTGGGACTCTGTGGGAGAAGGCGAGGGTGGGATGTTTCCAGAGAACAGCATGTATATTATCTATAGGGAAACAGATCACCAGCCCAAGTGGGATGCATGAGACAAGTGCTTGGGCCTGGTGCACTGGGAAGACCCAGAGGAATTGGGTAGAGAGGGAGGTGGGAGGGGGGATTGGGATGGGGAACACATGTAACTCCATGGCTGATTCATGTCAATGTATGACAAAACCCACTGCAATGTTGTGAAGTAATTAGCCTCCAACTAATAAAAATAAATGAAAAAAAAAAAAAAAAGAAAAGGCTGGTGAGAAATCTTAAGCTAAAGGAAAAGGGAAACTTCACAATTCTATCTCCTACAGTGTGGCAGTTTCTGGCTATTGCTGAATATTGTCCTAGTGGTAAGAAGAAGAGTAATCTTTTTGGTGGCTATGGCCTTGAACAAAGAAGCATCTCTTTAGTAAATACAGACCCAACTGTGACAGTTCCTCCAACAGCAGGCAGCAGGTGCAGACTGATACCCAGGGACTTGCTTAGCTGCCTGTCTCTAGATCTCATCCCTTCTTTCCTTTGCTCCTTCATCTCCCTCTGTGTTCTTTTCTGCACTTTATCCTTACTAATACTTTTGTAACTACTAATATTACACTATATTAAATTCTCTCCATTTCAAACACATTAATTTCCCTTTTCTTGATTGGAGTCATAAAAATCTGTTTCCTTAGGAAAGATTCATAGAAGTGAAATTCATAATTCAAAGGGTATAATATTTAATGTGTTTTGAGGTTAAGACTTTCTAAAATTTTTTAAGTTCTAGATCTAGATCCAGATCCATACACAATGTAAAGCATGACTATGCATAGGAGGAAATAAATATAATGACACTTATATGGCAAAAAGACACATATATGGCAAAAAAAAAAAAAACACCTCTCTTTTTCTTTCAGTTTTCACTACCCAGCATGATGTTCAGAAAAAGTAACTTCTCAGTGTATTTTTCGAATGAATGAATTCATAGATGCATGCCATCATTTAGTATAAAAGAAGCTACTGATGAGAGATGAAATAATTCCCCACAATCTCAAAGAAATTTTTTATAAATAAATAGTTTGCTGTAATTGTCATATGTGTTGAAAGAGTATATTAATATTACTGTGGTTTGATTGTATACATTCAAAAGATAGGCACAGTTACGAAAATGACTGTTATTTTGCATCATGCAAGATCATCCAACACTGGCCTCTGAAAATAAAGCTTCTAAATTAAAAATTCATAGAACACACAATTATGAAAAAAAAGTAAAGTTGACACGGCAGACTTTAAACAAATACTATGTAAATATAAAGAATTTATTCATCTACGTAAAAGCTATATCTTATAAATATATAACAGTTCATATAAAATGTACTACATGTGGCCTAGGAGCATATAGGAGCATTTAAATAATCACTGTTTATTAAACAGTGTTCAATGCTACCTGCAATGAAAAAAGGAAATACACATCATAAAAGACGACAAAGGGGACATAGTACAAAAGTCACTGTTTAGCTACATGATGAAGACAAATTAGGAGATACAAACGTAGAGAAAATATATGTGAATAGAGAGTGGGAGAAAGGATGGCAGGATGAATTGAGAGAGTAGAATTGACATGTATACACTGCCATGTGTAAAATAGACAGCTGGTGGGAACCTTCTGTATCCCACAGGGAGCTCAGCTCCATGCTCTGTGATGGCCTGGAGGGGTGGGATGGGGCGTGTGGGAGGCAGGCTCAGGAGAGAGGGGATAAATGTATACGTATAGCTGGTTCACTTTGCTGTACAGCAGAAACTAACACAATATTGTAAAGCAATTGCATTCCATTAAAATAATTAAAATAAAAAAGACAACTTAGTATATAACTTAGTATAACACATATTACACATATTATCTGATGATCAACAGCATGTTTTGAAAAGACGGTAAAAGAATATCATTGTCTCCCTGGAGCAGCAATAATCATAAGAAACTGACATTAACTGGAAATCCTGAGGAACAAGAATTTTGGGGTACAAATACATAAAATATGTTATTCCACATATAACTAGAAAATTTGATTTTTTCATTGCCAAGATCTTCTTCACTCATAGATTAAGGATGAAAAGGATATAGAATAGTTTAATTTTTGAACTTGTGACTGTTTAATATTGTTCTTCTATGGAAGTAACCATGCTATTAGACAAAGAAAAATAAACTATTAAGCCTGAGCATTTGTGAACACAGGCAAGGACTGACACGAAATTAAAAAAAAAAAAAAATTATGCCGACAAGCATCAAATCATGAAATCATTTATTGGGCTTTACGATTAATACACAAATCTTGTGATTGACAGAAATTAAGATTGCTTTCTAGAAGGCTAACCTAGCATACCTGGATCAGCTGCTGGAAATAAATAGGAATTAAAACCTATCTAGCTGCTCTGATGTTCTATGCAGATGCTTAGATTTCCATAACTTTTCCACAAGACACTGACAAGTACCAGAATCTAACAGGAGTCTGAAAGAAGTTCTCCTCAAACTTTAGTGTGCTTAACAAATTATCTATGATGTCTCATATCAAAGCCTCAGCAACAGGGATTCTGATTTAGCAATTCATGAAGAGGGTACAGGAACCTGTGTTTACAAACACCCCAACTCAGTTAGATGGGGAATCCAGAAGGCTTCTTAGAGAAATTACGTGTGACATTTATCAGACCTCCAAGTCTTCCTGTCTTCTTTTGTCACTATTAGGATGTAAAGGGATGTCTTTGAGGGCTCCATACTACCTGAGCATTTACTTGTATTAGATGCAGCGGATAATGTGAGATTAACTCTGCTTCTGTCCTCATCAACAGAGACCTCAACTGCAAGTCTAAATGATCACAAGAAGGAAAAACAGCTTCCTTCATTCCTCCTGATACATGAGGCAATATTCTCTCATGAGAAAAACTACTAGACTTAAACAAGGAGGACCAGAGACACTGGTTGAAAATTCAACCTAAAAGAGAATTCCCATGAGCAAGACAATTCCATGGCTTAGCTTCTAGGTGTAAAGAAAGAAATTCACGCACCCAAAATGTGCTCTGAAAGTATGCACAATATACTAATAGGAAATTGACAGAGTAGTGTCAAAAGTTGATAGAACAGACCTCTCCAGAACTTCCTCCTCCTACTGGGATGCATGCTTCACAGCTAATAGGACTTCTAAGCCTGAGTTCAGGACTGGAAATTTTCTGACACCTTCTAAAGGCTGTGCAACCAGTCACAGGGGATCTTGGTAAGAAGAAAAGAAATATACCCTAATCTTATTGGATAAAGAAAGCTCTAGTATTTATAAGCCATTAAGCCTTCATCACAACTCTGCCTAAAGGGGATAATAGAGCTGTTTTCTAGTCAACAGTGCTTTTATATAATCTCTTCAATTTAGGAGTTATAAGCAGTTCAAGTTATTTTTTCTTAATATGTCTTTATGCTATTATGATGTAGTTATCACGCAAATTGGGAATTAGGTGCCAGGGTATGAAAATGCTATATATGTGCACATTAAAGTGCTGCCTGATAGCAGAAAGGAAAAACAATTTCCACAAGTGTGCTGACAGATGAAAATTTTACAGAAGACATCTCTCAGAAGTCATCTGCTTTTAAGTTTAATATATGAAGAAAATAGACCATGTGCTCCTAAAGAAAAGAACTGCAACAAAGAAAACAGTCAAAGAACAAAAATCTAGTCCTTATTCTTAGTCCAATTCACAGGCCAGTGCATATTCTTCAGGTTCTCTATCCTATATCCAAAAAGAAAACAACCTAAAATATTTTGATCTGAAATGTTATATTATTCTCCAGTAAGGCACTCTTCCTTAAGCCAATTAAAGAAAGTCATTAGATAACTAAATATCTAAATAGTATTCAAGGCTTTGCAAAACATGAATGTATGCAGACCCTTGAGTTTGTAGGGGTATGCTAATGACCGACACTTCCAGTCTGAAACGGCTCAGCAATCTTTCTCTCTATGTGATCTCAAACAGCATCTCATTTTTTGTCTCATAGCTAACAGTTTTGGTTTATCTAGATGTAATTATTACTAATTCTAGAAAATGTTCTATAAAATGTCTAAAACTAAAACCAGACTTAGATAATTTATAATGCATGTTTAATACCTGTTTGTAGGAAATAGAACAGTTTCAGTGCAATTTTATGTCTCTATCATCATCACTAAGGAAGTCCAGTAATACCACTTTTTAGTAAAATCTGCATAAATCATTTTCAATGCTCCATATTTACTTTGTCACACCTATAATTCTTTTTTTCTGATATAACATGTTAAGTGAAAACTTCATTTGTTCAGACTTTTATTAAAATAAACATTTACTGAGAACCAACTCTCTTTTGGATATTGTGCAGTGGCAAAAAAAAATCTGCCTGCCCATTTCAGAAGACACGAGAGATGCAGGTTTGATCCCTGGGTCGGGAAGATCCCCTGGAGTAGGAAAAGACAACCACTCCAGTCTCCTTGCCTGCAAAATTCCATAGACAGAGGAGCCTGGCAGGTTACAGTCCATGGGGTTGTAAAGAGTTGGACATGACTGAGTGACTGAACACAGGACACACAACTCCTTTCCAGGCATTATATATAAAAATATGGTTGTAAAGTGTTGTTTCAAGGTTCTATCTCCTTTTTGGACTTCCTTACCACTCTAAAGAATCACACAGGGTGTAGAGAGAGTCAGTCTCCACTTGCTCAGCACAACATTTTCTTCAATGTAGTAATTGCAACAGCTGAATAAAATTAGTGAAGCAGTGTAGATAGATCACTACATGATTTATTAATTTATCTGACCTTATCAGAGTAAGTATGAGCAGCACTGGCTTTAGGGAACTTCAGAAACTTTCAAATAAACATAATCATGCCAACAAAGAAGGACTGTTTTCCAATAAACTATCCACTTACAAACTATAGCTTAATTTTATTCCTGTTTACTTTATCCAGTGTTCTGCATGGTAGTCTCTTAAAAAAAGATTGACCAACCCTGTAATCAGGCTGTTCCATAACTAAAGTTTGTAATGTTCCCTATGGTATTACCATATCTTACTATGAAAGAGACTTGGTAACTTCTGTTACCTGTGTACCTATTGAACCTAGATGGAGCTTACTTGATGTTTTGCCCACATGGTGTGGGCACACCATGTTACTTCTTAAAGTCAAAACTATCCAAATGGCAAGATGTTTCATAAAGATCCCGAGTTGTGTTACACTGGCAGCATTTATTCACTTTCCTTGGACTTTCCAAATCACTTTTGATGCAGGCAGTGTCAAAACTTGTTTAGAAACTATAATATGAACTTTAATCTGAAAATATAATTTTTGAATTTTATCATCAACTTTTCCTCCTCACAATAAAGTTGAAGACAGACTCTAGTTAATTTTGCACATGACTGTGAGTAATCATAATCAATGAGTTATATACATCAAATATTCTTTTTCTTCTTCAAATTGTGACACTGCCAAGACAAAAACCAAATGCTAAGATAAGCCTGTGGTTCCATCCAGTTCTATAGGTCTTCTGAACTGATGACAAAAATTTTTTTTAAATCAGTTGATTAACTGAGGACATTTAAAGAGATTACTCTCTTCCTGAGAGGAATTTTCAGTTTTGGTGATTCCCACAGCGAAAGTGACCAAATGTCATCAGCTCTAAATTTATGCTCCAGATGTCATGCTGTCATCTTTATTTTAATACATTATGAAACAGCAGAGATCAGAGAGTGATAGAACTGTTTAGCATTTGTTTTGTTGGTGTGCATGTCTTTGTGTCTGTGTAGTATGCTTTACATTAGATTTGTTGATTTTTCCTCAGTAAAGTGGAATAAGAAATATATTCTATTTCATATTCATCTTAAAATTAATACTTTTGACTTGAAAAGTATTCTAGTGTACTAGTATTCTAGTATTCATTGCTTTCCAAACTCTTTGCATTCTCTTTATTCATCAAGGCAATGTTAGTAATTTTATTTCCTCTGTATCAGAGTGTTTTTCCCATTTTAATGTACATTTTAATATTTCCTGCTGCTGAATTCATTGATGTGATAGCTCTGATAAATCACATCTAAGTAGGACAGGTGTTGCTAACAGACAGATCACAAAAGCTATGTGCCTTTTAATGAATCCAATATTTCTAATTTGCTTTTCCATCAAGAATACATTTGCTTTCTACATTCTTCAGAGTAGAACCCTCAATCATCTGTCATCTTGTGTCCCTAGTTTGACATTTCTAAAGTGATAAAAGTACAATTTTAAACAGGAAAAAGAATCTTAACAACTACTTTTACCTAAAAATCTGTCAAGTAGATTTTGAATAGTTGCATGGATGTAGCATTATTCATTCCAGGAGAATTAGAGAAAAATAACATAATTCATCTAGGCTGTGTATCATGTCCCTTTACAATGGACAGTGAATTAATCATAACATGTTTAACTTAACTGAGATAATTAAAGAGGGCATGTACCTTTTATCCCATCCTATATTGGAGTTTTATCATCGAAAAAACACTTCAATACATATTATCATTTTAATTCAAACAGTACCCCTCAGATAAACAGTATTGCACCTCTTTTACAAATAATGAAACTAAAATCGAAAGATGTGTTAAGAGGTTTACTCAGGTTTACACAGTTAGTACCAGTAGAGCTAGAAGCTAAGCTAAAGATGTTCGACTTGGAATTCAGTTGCCATTTACACCAGTCTAAGAAATGGCACTCAGTTGTGGATGTCTCACCCTGATTATTTAACTTATATGCAGAGTACATCATGAGAAATGCTGGACTGGATGAAGTACAAGCTGAATTCAAGGTTGCCAGGACAAATATGAATAACCTCAGATATGCAGATGACACCACACTTATGGCAACAAGCAAAGAACTAAAGAGCCTCTTGATGAAAGTGAAAGAGGAGCATGAAAAAGTAGGCTTAAAACTCAATATTCAGAAAACTAAGATCATGGCATCTGGTCCCATCACTTCATGGCAAATAGATGGGAAACAATGGAAACAGTGACAGAATTTATTTGGGGGGACTCCAAAATCACTGAAGATGGTGACTGCAGTCATGAAATTAAAAGATGTTTGCTCTTTGGAAGAAAAGTTATGATCAACCCAGACAGCATACTACAAAGCAGAGACATTACTTTGTGGACAAAAGTCTGTCTAGTCAAAGCTATGGTTTTTCCAGTAGTCATGTACAGATGTGAGAGTTGGACTATAAAGAAAGCTGACCGCTGAAAAATGGATGCTTTTGAACTATGATCTTGGAGAAGACTCTTGAGAGTCCTTTGAACACAAGGAGATCCAAGCAGTCAATCCTAAAGGAAATCAGTCCTGAATATTCATTGGAAGGACTGATGTTGAAGCTGAAACTCCAATACTTTGGCCACCTGATGTGAAGAACTGACTCATCTGAAAAGACCCTGATACTGGGAAAGACTGAAGGCGGGAGGAGAAGGGGACGACAGAGGATGAGATGGTTGGATGGCATTTGGGACGCAATGGACATGCGTTTGAGTAGGCTCCGGAAGTTGGTGATGGACAGGGAAGTCTGGCATGCTGCAGTCCTTGGGGGTTACAAAGAGTTGGACAAGACTGAATGACTGAACTGACAGTGAATGTGTCTTGTGGTGAAAGTACAATCTGATGTTGTTAAGAACAATACTGCATAGGAACATGAAATACTATGTCCATGAATCAAGGTAACTTGAACTTGGCCAACCAGGAGATGGAAAGATTAAATACTGTCGTCTAAGGAATCAGTGAACTAAAATGGACAGGAATGAGTGAATTTAATTCAGATGAGCACTGTATCTATTACTATGAGCAAGACTTCCTTCAAAGAAAAGGAGTAGCCCTCATAGTCAACAAAGAGTCTGAAACGCAGTACCTGGATGCAATCTCAAGAATGACAGAATGATCTCGGTTTGCTTCCAAGGCAAACTATTCAAAATCACATTAATTTGAGTCTGTGCTCCAACCACTGATGCTGAAGAGGCTGAAATTAAGTGGTTCTGTATAGACCAACAATGCTTTCTAGAGCTAACACCAAAAAAAAAAGATGTCTTTTTCAACATAGGGTATTGGAATGCAAAAAATAGGAAGTCAAGAGATACCCAGAATAACAGGCAAAGGTTAACAGAGTTTTGTCAAGAGATCATGCTGGTCACAGCAAACACCCTTTTCCGAGAACACAAGAGAAGACTCTACACATGGATATCACCACATAGTCAATACCAAAATCAGACTGATTAAATTTTTGCAGCCAAGATGGAGAAGTTCTATACAGTCAGAAAAAAGCAAGACCTGGAGCTAACTGTGGCACAGATCATGAACTCCTTATTGCCAATTTGAGACTTAAATTGAAGAAAGTGGGGAAAACCACTAGACCACACAGGTATGACCTAAATCAAATCCCTTATGATTATACAGTAGGGGTGATTAATAGATTCAAGGGATTAGATCTGGGAGCCAGAGTGCCTGAAGAACTATGTACAGAGGTTCATAACACTGTACGGAGGCAGTGACCAAAACCATCCCAAAGAAAGAGAAATGTAAGAAGGCAAAGTGGTTTCCTGAGAAGACTTTACAAATAGCTGAGGAAAGAAGAGAAGCAAAAGGCAAGGGAAAAAGAGAAAGATATACCCAACTGAAAGTAGAATTCCTGATAATAGCAAGGAAAAGTAAGAAGACCCTAATAAATAAACAATGAAAATAAATAGAGGAAAACAATAGAAGGGGAAAGACTAGAGATCTCTTAAAGAAAATTAGAGATACCAAGGGAACATTTCATGCAAAGATGGGCACAATAAAGGATAGAAATAGTAAGAACCTAACAGAATTAGAAGAGATTAAGAAGAAGTGGTGAGAAGACATAGGAGAACTATGCAAAAAGGGTCCTAATGACCAAATAACCACAAGGTGTGATCACTCACCTACAGCCAGATATCCTGGAGTGTGAAGTCAAGTGGGCCTTAAGAAGCATAACTAAAAAGCTAGTGGAGGTGACAGAATTTCAGCTGAGCTATTTCAAATCCTAAAAGATGATGCTATGAAAGTGCTACACTCAATATGTCAGCAAATTTGGTAAGTCAGCAGTAGCCACAGGACTGGAAAAGGTCAGATTTGACTCCAATCCCAAAGAAAGGCAATGCCAAAGAATGTTCTTACTACCACACAATTGCACTCACTTCACATGCTAGCAAGGTAATGCTCAAAATCCTTCAAGAAGACTTCAGCAGCGTGTGAATCAAGAACTTCCAGATGTACAAGCTGGGTTTTGAAGAGGCAAACAAGAGATCAATTTCCAAGATTCACTGGATCATGAATAAAGCAAAGGAGTTCCATAAAAACATCTGTTTCTGTTTCAATGACTGTGCTAAAGCTGTAAACTGTGTGGATCACAACAAACTGTGAACAATTCTTAGACGGGAGGACCAGATCACCTTACCTGTCTTTTGAGAAACCTATAAGCTGGTCAAGAAGCAATATCTAGAACCATACATGGATCAATGGACTAGTTCAAAATAGGGCAAGGAGTACATCAAGGCTGTATATAGTCACTCTGCTTATTTAACTTATATGCAGAGTACATCATGCGAGATGCTGGGCTGGATGAAGCACAAGCTAGAATCAAGACTGTCGGGAGAAATATCAACCTCAGATATGCACATGATACCATCTAAGGGCAAACAGTGAAAAGGAACTAAAGAGCCTCTTAATGAAAATGAAAGAAAAGGGTGAAAAAACTTGCTTGAAACTCAACATTAAAAAAAAAAAAAACTAAGATCATGGCATCTGGTCCCATCACTTCATGACAAATAGAAATGGAAAAGCAGAAGCAGTGAGAGATTTTATTTTCTTGGGCTCCAAAATCACTGGGGATGATGACTGCAGCCATCAAAATAAAAGGTGCTTGTTCCTTGGAAGTAAAGCTGTGACCCACATATACAATGTATTAAAAAGCAGAGACACCATTTTGCCACCAAAATCCCTCTAGTCAAAGCTATGATTTTTCTAGTAGTCCTGTACGGATGTGAGAGTTGGACCATAAATAGGGCTGAGTGACAAAGAATTGATGCTTTTGAATTGTGGTGCTGGAGAAGACTCTTGAGAGTCCCTTGGACTGCAAGGAGATCAAACTAGTCAATCCTAAAGGAAATCAACTCTGAATATTTATTAAAAGGCCTGATGCTGAAACTGACACTTCAATACTTTGGCCACCTGATGCAAACAGCCAACCCATTGGAAAAGACCCTGATCCTCTGAAAAACTGAAAACAAATGGAGAAGAGGACAATAAAGGATGAGATGGTTAGACAGTATCACTGACTCAATGGCAAGGAATTAGAGCAAACTCCAGGAAATAGTGAAGGACAAAGTCTGGCATGCTACAGTCCATAGCATTGCAGAGTCAGTCACGACTTAGGGACTGAACAACAATCCTGAAAAGCCCTGAGTCTGAGGGGAAGTTAATCAGTCACTGATCTTCACCCAACCTAAAATATTAATTTCAGTAAAGTATTCATAATGTTCTATAATAAAATTATTCATTGATAGATAAGGAGCAGTATCATTATTTCAAGGGAATTCATAAATCTCCCCAAATAAAGCATTGTTAACTTGACCATGAACATATTTAAAAAGCTCGAGAAATTTGAAAGTACCATGTGTATACACCTGTAGACTATCATATCTCCCAGAAGGAATTAGTAAAAAAAATAATAAATACATGGGTCTATACTTTCCATTCAGTTTTTGAAACAGACATAAATGATTTTGTAACATCACTTTGTATCAAATCTGATTGCTCCTGATACTCAGTAAAAGGAGTGTAAGTAATCAATCTATTTTGAAATTTATAGCTTTTTCATTTGCACATGGTTAATAATGGCTTCAATTAAAATATAATTCTTGCTTCAAAGAATGAGTCTGAAAACAGATGGCATCATTGATAACAGTAAAGTATTGGTGAAACTCCTTCAGAGAAATAAGTATTTTTCTTTAGAGAAATGAGTATTTTCAGTTTTCTGATTTCATTAATGAGATATTAAAAGTAGGAAGCCATGTATACATCATCTTTATAAACAATGTTTTAAATGCAAATAGTGTTTCATAAATGTTAACAATTTGACCAAATTTCTAAGGTGCCTACCAATATGAGAAAATTTAGCATCATGTAGAGAAAAGAATACAATTGCTACTATTGTTAAATAAAAAAATAAAAGTTAAAACTAAGTTTAAAAGCATCATAAGAGACTACTATCAGCAGCTATATGCCAATAAAATGGACAACTTGAAAGAAATGGACAAATTCTTAGAAAAGTACAACTTTCCAAAACTGAACCAGGAAGAAATAGAAAATCTTAACAGACCCATCACAAGCAAGGAAATAGAAACTGTGATCAGAAATCTTCCAGCAAACAAAAGCCCAGGACCAGATGGTTTCACAGCTGAATTCTACCAAAAATTTAGACAAGAGCTAACACCTATCTTACTCAAACTCTTCCAGAAAATTTCAGAGGAAGATAAACTTCCAAACTCATTCTATGAGGCCACCATCACCCTAATACCAAAACCTGACAAAGATGCCACAAAAAAAGAAAACTACACTGATGAACATAGATGCAAAAATCCTTAACAAAATTCTAGCAAACAGAATCCAACAACATATTAAAAAGATCGTACATCATGACGAAGTGGGCTTTATCCCAGGGATGCAAGGATTCTTCAACATCCACAAATCAATCAACGTAATACACCACATTAACAAATTGAAAAATAAAAACCATATGATTATGTCAATAGATGCAGAGAAAGCCTTTGACAAAATTCAACATCCATTAATGATAAAAACCCTCCAGAAAACAGGCATAGAAGGAACATACCTCAACATATTAATAGCCATATATGATAAACCCAGAAGAAAACTTATCCTCAATTGTGAAATATTGAAAGTATTTCCCCTAAAGTCAGGAACGAGACAAGGGTGTCCACTCTCACCACTACTATTCAACATAGTTTTGGAAGTATTGGCCACAGCAATCAGAGCAGAAAAAGAACTAAAAGGAATCCAGACTGGAAAAGAAGAAGTAAAACTCTCACTGCTTGCAGATGACGATACTCTATATAGAAAACCCTAAAGACTCCACCAGAAAATTTCTAGAGCTAATCAATGAATATAATAAAGTTGCAGGATATAATTTAAACACACAGAAATCCTTTGCATTCCTATACAATAACAATGAGAAAACAGAAAGAGAAATTAAGGAAACAATTCCATTCACCATTGCAACAAAAAGAATAAAATACTTAGGAATATATCTACCTAAAGAAACAAAAGACCTATATATAGAAAACTATAAAACACTGGTGAAAGAAATCAAAGAGGACACAAATAGATAGAGAAATATACCATGTTCATGTATTGGAAGAATCAATATAGTGAAAATGAGTATACCACCCAAAGCAATCTATATATTCAATGCAATCCCTATCAAGCCACCAATGGTATTTTTCACAGAACTAGAACAAATAATTTCACAGTCTGTATGGAAATACAAAAAACCTTGAATAGCCAAAGCAATCTTGAGAAATAAGAATGGAACTGGAGGAATCAACCTGCCTGACTTCAGGCTCTACTACAAAGCCACAGTCATCAAGACACTATGGTACTGGCACAAAGACAGAAACATAGTTCAATGGAACAAAATACAAAGCCCAGAGATAAATCCACACACCTATGGACCCCTTATCTTTGACAAAGGAGGCAAGAATATACAATGGGGAAAAGACAACCTCTTTAACACGTGGTGCTGGGAAAACCGGTCAACCACTTGTAAAAGAATGAAACTAGAACACTTTCTAACACCATACACAAAGATAAAATCAAAATGGATTAAAGATCTAAACGTAAGGCCAGAAACTATAAAACTCCAGAAGAAAACATAGGCAAAACACTCTCCGACATAAATCACAGCAGGATCCTCTATGACCCACCTCCCAGAGTATTGGAAATAAAAGCAAAAATAAACAAATGGGACCTAATGAAACTTAAAGGCTTTTGCACAGTAAAGGAACCTATAAGCAAGGTGAGAAGACAGCCTTCAGAATGGGAGAAAATAATAGCAAACAAAGCAACTGACAAAGAATTACTTTCAAAATTATACAAGCAACTCCTTCAGCTCAATTCCAGAAAAATAAATGACCCAATCAAAATATGAGCCAAAGAATTAAACAGACATTTCTCCAAAGAAAACATACAGACAGCTAACAAACACATGAAAAGATGCTCAACATCACTCATTATCAGAGAAATGCAAATCAAAACTACAATGAGGTACCATTTCACGCCAGTCAGAATGGCCGCTA
This sequence comes from Dama dama, assembly GCF_033118175.1. NCBI lineage: Eukaryota > Metazoa > Chordata > Mammalia > Artiodactyla > Cervidae > Dama > Dama dama. The sequence continues at coordinate 85,249,708 of NC_083691.1, read as the reverse complement.
TCCAGAAGTCTACAAGCAATAAATGCTAGAGAGGGTGTGGAGAAAAGGGAACCCTCTTACACTGTCGGTGGGAATGCAAACTAGTATAGCCACTATGGAGAACAGTGTGGAGATTTCTTAAAAAACTGGAAATAGAACTGCCATATGACCCAACAATTCCACTACTGGACATACACACCAAGGGAACCAGATCTGAAAGAGACACGTGTACCCCAATGTTCATCGCTGCACTGTTTATAATAGCCAGGACATGGAAGCAACCTAAATGTCCATCAGCAGATGAATGAATAAGAAAGCTGTGGTACATATACTCAGTTATTAGAGTATATGTCACTCTATTACTGAGCTATTAGAAAGAAATCATTTGAATCAGTTCTTTTTTTTTTTTTTTTTAATTTTTATTATTATTATTTTTTTTTCCCAGTGGGTTTTGTCATACATTGATATGAATCAGCCATGGATTTACATGTATTCCCAATCCCGATCCCCCCTCCCACCTCCCTCTCCACCCGATTCCTCTGGGTCTTCCCAGTGCACCAGGCCCCAGCACTTGTCTCGTGCATCCCACCTGGGCTGGTGATCTGTTTCACCATAGATAGTATACATGCTGTTCTTTTGAAATATCCCACCCTCACATTCTCCCACAAAGTTCAAAAGTCTGTTCTGTATTTCTGTGTCTCTTTTTCTGTTCTGCATATAGGGTTATCGTTATCACCTTTCTAAATTCCATATACATGTGTCAGTATGCTGTAATGTTCTTTATCTTTCTGGCTTACTTCACTCTGTATAATGGGCTCCAGCTTCATCCATCTCATTAGGACTGGTTCAAATGAATTCTTTTTAATGGCTGAGTAATATTCCATGATCAGTTCTAATGAGGTGGATGAAACTGGAGCCTACTACACAGAGTGAAGTAAGCCAGAAAGTAAAATACCAATACAGTATACTAACACATATATATGGAATTTAGAAAGATGGTAACAATGACCCTATATGAGAGACAGCAAAAGAGACACAGATGTATAGAACAGTCTTTTGGACTCTGTGGGAGTGGGCGAGAGTAGGATGATTTGGGAGAATGGCATTGAAACATGTATATTATCATATGTGAAATGAATCGCCAGTCCAGGTTTGATGCATGAGACAGGGTGCTCGGGGCTGGTGCACTGGGATGACCAAGAGGGATGGGATGAGGAGGGAGGTGGGAAGGAGGGTTCAGGATGGGGAACACATGTACACCCATGGTGGGTTCATGTCAATGTATGGCAAAACCACTAAAATATTGTAAAGTAATTAGCCTTCAATTAAAATAAATAAATTCATTTTTAAAAAGTTTAAAATCAGAAACAAATTAAAAATAAATCTCCCATGAGTATAGCGAAAGAAAGATCTTACACATTTTTTTTTGAAAACTCTATTCTACTATTTAAAGTATAGTTAGGTTAGTCATTGTGTATGTGTACACTTAAAAAGGAACTCAAAGCTAAAACAGTCATTACAATGCAGTGTGATACATTCTATAAGTCTGTGACAGAACTAAGTTCAAAAGCCTTTAGATGTATGGAGAAAGATTATTTAATCTGTGTTCAATCTTGAAGGATTTGACGAATTTACTATATGGAGAATAGGACATTTCAGGAAAGAAAAGAACAGGTAAAAACAGAATTTACATATGAAAGAACATATTGATATTATTGTTTAAATATTTTTCATTCAGTAATCCCACAGAAGTCAATGATACTTATATTGTGATCTCATGAGATAAATAATCATTTCCTGACAAAATTGTGGCTTCCTTATATGTGTGAAGGAATTTTTCTAGGTATCGACTCAGACGATGAACACTGAAGTCAACTCTAAAAATTCAGTCTATTTTGGAGTCTTATGGAATTAAGCCCTTTCACGTTATAATACTATAAATTTAATAATTTTGTTATTTTCTGAAACACCTTAGAAAGGAGCTGTTGCTATTGCTGTTTAGTCACTAAATCATGCCCAAGTCTTCGTGACCCCATGGGCTGTAGCTGGCACAGGATAAGAAAAGAGAAACACAAAGAGATGAATAGGTAGTTCCCTAAGCAGTCATGGACATTCATGAGAACTCAAGGAAGAGGAAAGTATTGGCAGTGGGTGGTAGACATTTTGAAACAAGCTTGCCATGCTACTGAATTATTCTTCATACTGGGTTTAGTTCTGAGCTCTCCCTCATTTGCAAGCTCTTTTCTGTATTCTCCCAAGGAAAATAGATAGCTCAGATGGTAAAGCATCTGCCTGCAGTGTGGAAGACCTGGGTTCAATTCCTGGGTCAGGAAGATCCCCTGGAGAAGGAAATGGCAACCCATTCCAGTATTCTTGCCTGGAAAATTCCATGGATGGAGGAACCTGGTAGACTACAGTCCATGGGATCGCAGAATTGGACACGACTGAGCAACTTCACTGGTTCACAAGGGAAATACCTTCAAGCACTCTTCACAGGGAAGAAAGGGGCAAATCATTGTAGGAGTGGAAATTTTGAAGAGGACTGAAGAAACACAAAGGAATAAGATGGGAAATATTGAATGAGCATAATAGTGCAAAGGTCAGAGATTCTGGAAATAGGCAATCAAAGAATCCAATCCACCTGCCTGGAGGGGTGGGATGGGGAGGGAGGTGTGACGGAGGTTCAAGAGGGAGGAGACCTATGTATGCCTATTGCTTATTCATGCTGTGTATCGCAGATATCAACACAATATTCAAAGTAATTATCCTCCAATTAAAAATAGACTTAGAAATAATAAAATAAAATCTAAAAAAATCCAATCTTATTGGTCATTTACAAGCTCTGATTAATACTGGAGAAGGTATTTGATTTCTCAGTGTCTTGACTCTAAGAAACAAAGATACTTTCTGATTTGCTGAGAATTTTTGAGAATTCTTTAATTCCTTGCTTTACTTTTATTCATGACTTTAATCATTACTGGCACAGTAAATATTCATCTGAATAATTGCTTTCCATCTCTTAAATTCATGTAAGTTGGGATTTTATTTTTTTCTCACTGTTGCATCTCTAGTGCCTAAAACAATATCAGAGGGAGTTCAGTAAAGAGTGGTTGCATGAATGAATCAGTTTAATGAATAAATAATGTAAATATATGAGTGCAACACCAGACACAACATAGCCATCTAAAAAATGCTAGAGAGCTACAGACAGACTGAGGTTCAAACTCTGGAAGTTTTATTGCTGTGTGACCTTGGGCTTCTTTAACTGTAAAATGGGAATGAATAAAAATAATGTTCACCCTTTGCTGACTGTCATTAAGGTAAGACAAGTAATAGGGTAATGAAAGCTAAGTGCATAGTAGCTAGTAGAGTATTCAGACTAAGGGGCTTGTCCATTAAGATGAATGCTAACTTTCCACAGAGTCAAGTTCTTCCATAAGGAAAATAGTCTAGTTTGAAAATGCCCAAATAAGGAGACAAGAAGTCACATTGATATATGGTGTTACCCTGAAGCTAGTAACACAGGACAATTAGAAGTAAATTCAATTTATGGTTAGAATGCAGTTACAGGAAGCTAACACTGAGATTCAAAGGGTTATGCATTAGTTTTTATTCATAACTATATATGAAGATTCTTATTTTTCCAAGTGTACCTTCTTGAGGGTCTCCCATATATAAAAATAATAATATTGAAGGCAAAGCTATTTTCATAAAACAAGGTGACACACTGCAAGATTATTTTTCATTTCCTATTTTCTAAGAAGGTGATATCACAGCATGTTGGATTTTTGAGACATCTAAAGACAAAAGTTCAATTAGCCTTGGTCTTGAGAAAAGATGGAGGGACTTAGCCATTTGCCTAGTTTGGTCCTGCTAATAATCTCCCAAGGCATCTATTTTTCCTAATTTTCCATGCTCAGATAGGTGTTCAAAGCAATATTTCAAAAAATAACCAAAAACAAAAAGAATTTGTTTAATGAGTGTTATGCAGGCAGTACATATAAAAGAACCACAAAACAATTTAGAATTGAATAAGTTATGTTGAATGTTAGCAAAATGTTCAAATTTTTACATGATTGGAGATTCAATTTTATTAATGTAGCAAAATTGCATTACATAAAATTGTTTTACTTTGCGTTGCTCTTTTACATGTTCTCCAAACATAGTGGGATGAGCTGAAGTATAGGCCAAAACTGCATCACTGTTCAACTTCTCTCTCTGCCCGATCCTGCTTCCCTCTCTCCCTCACAAGTTTTGTCCTCAACAACATGTCAAAACAAACCTCCTACTTGCAAATATCCATTTCTGAATCTATTTCCTGAGGAACACAATCTAACATCGAAGCTAAGTACAACTTGGTTTCCAGAAGAAACAAAGGAAAATCCTTTTTGGAAAAAATACATGGACCAATCTAGGCCTATAAGATTAAGATCAAGAAATATTAACTCAGTGCCAAAAAGAAACCCACAAGAAACAAGTCACCATGATTGAGAATAAGAAGAAAGAACAAATCTTAATGTTCAAATTACCAGGAAGAGAATATAAAATAATTTGGAAAGCATCAAAAAAAAAGTGACTCATCACACATAATGATACCCCCATACGGCTATCAGTAAATTCCTCAGCAAAAAACTTGCAGGCCAGGATAAAGTGAGATATATAAATACTAATTAAAACAAACAAACACACAAAAAAGAAAGCCTGCCAACCAAGAATACCACACCTGGCAAAGCTGTCCTTTATAAATGAAGGAAAAATAGACTTTCTCAAACAAAAGCTAAGAGAGTTCATCATTACTAGATCTGCCTTACAAGAAATGCTAAATAAAGTTCTTTTAGTTGAAAGGATGCTACTTAGCAACATGAAAACATAGAAAAGCTAAAACTCACTGTATGGTAAGTATATAGTCAGATTCAGAATACTCAAACATTGTAATTATGGTGCACAAATAACAGTAAGTTAAATGCTAAAAAGTAAATAATCAAATCGCAGTATGAGAAAGCAACAGGTGATTATCAATTTGACTGGGAAGATGGAAAAAAACGTCATTAAATTTCAAAGTTTAAAATTATTTTGATTCAAAGACTAGATTTAAGCATCAGATTAATACAACTAAAGGGAGAATTACTGAACTGAAACTTAGTACTAAAGAAATTAACAAAAATGTAGCATCATAGATAGAGTCAAAGTATGACAGCAAGTTTTGAATGGTATGAAGTACAGACTGAGAAGTTCTAAAGACACCTAAATCACAGTCCAAGAAAGAGATTAGAGTGGTTAGAGGACAGGCAATACTAGAAGATACAGGTTGAGAAGTTTTCAAAGCCACTGAAACACTTAAATCTATATATATGTAAATCATATTATATCCTAAGTAGAATAATTAGAAATTCATGCCTAAGCAAATTCTAGCAGAACTGCAGAGTCGTTAGGTAAGAGGATTAAATCAGCCCAAATGAAAAGAAAGATTAGTTAGGAAGGAAAGACGATTAGACTGGCAGAAGTGATGAGAGAAAAATAACTGTTATCCTGGAATTGTGTTCCCAGTAAAATTATCTTTCAAGTGTAAATAAATGCATTGTATGGATCCAATTGAGTAACTTGGTTTTGTCTGTTTAGTCAAAGGACATATCTTGAGAATGTGTAGTGCCCTTCTTACTCAAAAATTGAGAATATGGATTTCATTGTAATATCAAACATTGAGTTCTTTGATATCTGTGCATTCTGCTACTTTATTTAAATTCTCACAAGTATTTTTACTTTAAGAGGTACTACATCAGGATGTTGTGCTAAGAATTACGCCTTTGGGACAAGTTCTAGGCTTTTTTTTTTTTCCCTCCATGCCTAGCTTTTCTAAAACCACCCTCAAGTGTGCCCTACTATATCTTGGCACAGAAATAACCCCTTATCATCTTTGTCCCAATTACATCCATATTAAACAAACCAGAAGCATGTCCTCATCTCTCACTCCTTTATAAGCAAGTGATAAATTCCTTTTATAGTCAAGGGACTTGTCCTAACTATTCTTCACTCCTTCTTTCCTCAGTGCTCAGAATTTAGCAGACAAAAATCCAAATAATAGGCCCTTGATCATTTTTAAAACTGAAGAAAAGATAGGAAATTTCTTTAGTAGATTTTTTTTTTTGTTCTATGTATACTGCCTAAAACAGTTTCATTAGATTGAATGACAGTCTTGTGATAAATTGAGATTTATGGCTTCTGATTATTTAACACACTATTTCCCATCACAAATATTTTCATAATTAGGCCTCAGAAATAAAATTTAAGTTAAAAGAGAAAGAGTGAAATCATCTGGGTCTAAAATAAGTATTCTCACATATCTCTCAAACTATAATCTTTGTCAATACATGCTTCTAATGGTTTATTATATTAAGAAGCCCATGTTTAAACTGATGGCAGTTTTCCCAGAAGAAATCAGATAAGCTAATTAAACTTTTTGGCAATATTCTTCTATTTTCTCATTTAGGTACATTATTATTTTAGTCATGGAGAAACAATAGTGGTACCAATCTGGAAAAAAAAAAAGTGCAAGTTCCCCTGTGAGCATTAAATATGGTGAACACTTAATTGTAAACCATAAAGAAATTATCAGTTTTTCAGAAACTTTCTGAAATGCCCTTTTCAGATGCCTTTTAGAATGGCTGCCTGAAATATCTTACATAGATAAAAGATAGGAAGATAGCTGTTCTCTACTGATAATATTCTGGTACTGCATTAAGTTCTGAAGACATAGAAATGAATGGCACCTACTCTCATCTATTCAAAATTTACCAGGAAAGTCAGAAAAATAACAAGATCAAGTTGAAGTTTCATTAGAATGAATTTTAAATTATGATTAATCACTGGTTAGTTTTTCAGTTTTCCAACCCTAGGCACACTTGTTTTTGTCCTTAGCTTTTACACTCACAGATGGAAATAATAAGCAAGTCTAATATAATATTTATTATAGTCAAATAAAGATTTTTCTCAAAATTATTGTGCTAATTCAGCAAAGCAGTTTTAACATTTAGATAGTCTGAATGTCATCTATGAATAAATCATAAACTTACAACACTTTCTAATGACTAAGTGCTTTTCATAGTCTCAGTATCTTTTGCAATGGAAACACTGAACCAGAGAATTAAAAGCCTATGCTACCCTAACACCTTCAGTGTCTCCTTAATGTTGTACAACTCTAACTGACCAAGAATGAACACTTACATATTGTCACTTTGCTCCATTTCATATAGGGCATAACTGACCCATTTCTGCCATTATGTCAACAAGATACCATTAACCTTCTTCAAGAAGCCAGTACTGCTGTGCAATTGCTGCTTTACAGAGAAAAATAGGTAGTGATCTTGAATTTAAAAAAAAAATTGTCACATGAATTTAGAAATAAAACTGCTCTGAATAAGAGGGCATGCCACACCTGCAGTCTGAAAGAAAATAGGTTAAACAAAATAGAGAAGCCTTAAAAGAAGAGAAATTTGAAATTGATTTTTTAAATGTAAAGAATAAATAGTGTCTATGTAGACTGAATCAACTGCTAAATCTCCATAAGAACCCTTTAATTATGTGATATTTGAACAGCTTTGTGTGTGTGAGAGAGTTTTCATTAGAAGGGGCATGTTGGACAGTTATTTTTTTAAAGATCATCAGCTTTTCCAGTAGCCACTTTTGAGTCACTGAAGAGATTACTGTTAGCCCTAATTATTCTTCAATATTAACAAAAAAGCACTAAGGTAGTGTATTTACGGGGTTTCAAGATCATAAAGTTACATTAATATTGACACAATATTTGTCAATACATAATTAACCCCATCCCCAAATGACAGATGGATTTTTAGGTGAACAGGTGTCTGCTGCTACTGAAAGTATTTTCATCTATTTGCTGATTATAAACATATTGTCATCAACAGGAAAAATAATTCTTGTTTGTTTGAACCCATGTATCTAGAGCTTTTTTATTAAGTGAGTCATAGTAAAAAAAAAAAAAAAAAAAAACTGACTAAAAGATGGCAGATGTAATATCCTCTCTATTTTGTCACGTCTCATCACACTTAAAAATATTTACCCAATTTTCCTGATTTCTACAAAACTATGCAAACACTTTGTTTTCTCCCGTTTTTCTATCATCCTCACTTAATTTCACAGGTTATATAACATTGTGAAGGTCAGGAATGTTACTTTTATTTCTGCTACCTCCTGCTGAGAAACCAGAGAAAATCAACTATAACTCTTTGTTTTAAAGGGCAGTGGATGGTTACTGAGAGAAACAATCTCATTTTTCTGCTTATCTGTGTGTTTTGTTGTTGCTTAGTTGCCAAGTGGTGTCTGACTCTTTTGCGACCTCATGGAGCCTGCCAGGCTCCTCTGTGCATGGGATTTTCCAAGCAAGAATACTGGAGTGAGTTGCCATTTCTTTCTCCAAGGGATCTTCCCAACCCAGGGATCAAGTCAATATCTCCAGCACTGCAGATGGATTTTTTACCGCTGAGTTACCAGAGAAGTTCTATTAGTGAGTCGTTGGTGTTCAGTTGCCCAGTTGTGTCTGACTCTGCGACCCCATATACTACAGCACAGGCAGGCATTCCTGTCCTTCACAAGAGTTACCAATCCACATTTGAACTGGTAGGAATTAAGAAATAACAGTCCACACTCATACACAAGGGATATGATACCTTGTCTCACACCTCACAGGCTCCAATTTGAGGGTAAATCAAGAAGTGAAACACTATTGATATAGAATGTGGGTCTGCCAATCACAATACTTGATGTTTGGACATCACTTTACAGTTTAAGGTTCATTTCCATTTAAGCCATAATTTCAACTTCAACAACCCTGTCACACAGTAAGGATAATACTAACATCTGGTGTTCCCATCACTACCAAAATATACCTGAAATATGACAAAATTAACTAAATTACAAAAGCTACTGTTGTGTCTTTTCACATGGAATAAATCTAGCTAAAGTCAACAGCAAAAGGCTAATAGAGTTTTGCCAAGAGAATGCACTGGTCATAGCAAACATCCTCCTCCAACAACACAAGAAAAGACTACACTCATGGACATCACCAGATGGTCAATACCAAAATCAGAATGATCATATTCTTTGCAGCCAAAGATGGAGAGAAGCTCTATACAGTCAGCAAAAACAAGACTGGGAGCTGACTGTGTCTCAGATCATGAACTCCTTATTGCCAATTTCAGACTTAAATTGAAGTAAGGAAAACCACTAGAACATTCAGTTATGGCCTAAATCAAATCCCTTACAATTATACAGTAGAAGTGAGAAATAGATTCAAGGGATTAGAACTGATAACAGAGTGCAGCTAGAATAGAGCTCACTTCAAGAAAATTAGAGATACTAAGGGAACATTTCATGCAAAGTGGGCACAATAAAGCACAGACATGGTATGGACCTAACAGAAGTAGAAGATATTAATAAGAGGTGGCAAGAATACACAGAAGAACTATACAAAAAAACATCTTCATGACCCAGATAATAACCATGATATGATCACTGATCTAGAGCCAGATATTCTGGAATGCAAAGTCAAATGAGCCTTATGAAGCATCACTACAAACAAAGCTAGTGGAGGTGATGAAATTCCAGTTGAGCTATTTCAAGTACTAAAAGATGATGCTGTGAAAGTACTACATTCAATACACCAGCAAATTTGGAAAACTCAGCAGAGACCACAAGACTGGAAAAGGTCAGTTTTCATTCCAATCCCAAAGAAAGGCAATGCCAAAGAATGCTCAAATTACCGCATAATTGCACTCATCTCACATGGTAGTAAAGTAATGATCAAAGTTCTCCAAGCCAGGCTTCAATAGTATGTGAAACATGAACTTGAGATGTTCAAGCTGGATTTAGAAAAGGCAAAAGAACCAGACATCAAATTGCCAACATCCATTGGATCATTGAAAAAGCAAAAGAGTTCCAGAAAAACATCTACTCCTGCTTTATTAACAATGCCAAAGCCTTTGACTGTGTGGATTGCAACAAAACTTTGGAAAATTATTAAAGAGATGGGAATACCTGACCTGCCTCCTGAGAAATCTGTATGCAGGTCAAGAAGGAACAGTTAGAACTGGACATGGAACAAAAGACTGGTTCCAAATCAGGAAAGGAGTACGTCAAGGCTGTATATTGTCACCCTGCTTGTTTAACTTATCTGCAGAGTTCATCATGAGAAATGCTGGACTGGATGAAGCACAAGCTGGAATCAAGATTGCCAGAAGTAATATCAATAACCTCAGATATGCAGATGACACCACCCTTATGGCAGAAAGCAAAGGAGAACTAAAGAGTCTCTTGATGAAAGTGAAAGAGGAGAGTGAAAAAGTTGGCTTAAAGCTCAACATTCAGAAAACTAAGATCATGGCATCTGGTCCCATCACTTCATGGCAAATAGATGGGGAAGCAGTGGAAACAGTTACAAACTTTATTTTGGGTAAAATCACTGTAGATGGTGACTTCAGTCACGAAATTAAAAGATACTTGCTCCTTGGAAGATAAGCTATGACCAACTTAGCATATTAAAAAAGAGAAACATTACTTTACCAACAAAGGTCCATCTATTCAAAGCTATGGTTTTTCTAATAATCATGTATGGATGTGAGAGTTGGACTATAAAGAAAGCTGAGTGCTGAAGAATTGATGCTTTTCAACTGTGATGTTGGAGAAGGCTATTGAGAGTCTCTTGGACTGCCAGGAGATCGAACCAGTCCATCCTAAAGGAAATCAGTCTTGAATATTCATTGGAAGGACTGATGCTAAAGCTGAAACTCCAATACTTTGGCCACCTGATGGGAAGTAGTGACTCATTGGAAGAGACCCTGACGCTGGGAATGATTGAATGCAGAAGAAGAAGGGGACGACAGAGGATGAAGTGGCTGGACGGCATCACTGACTCAATGGACATGAGGAGGCTCCGGGAGTTGGTGATGGACAGGGAGGCCTGGCGCACTGCAATCCATGCCGTTGCAGAGTCAGACATGACTGAACGACTGAACTGAACTAAACTGAAAGTCAACAGCAGAGGAGAGATACTAAAGGAGATTAAATCAGGCAACTTACATGGTTATATTTTTATATCTGTGAGTGTAAAGGAAATATTTGCTTTCAGTTAAATTTATCAAATATTTGCTTAATACCTACCAGGTACATGATTGGGACTTCCCAGGGAGCTCAGTAGTAAAGAATCCACCTACCAATGCAGGAGACACAGGTTCAATTCCTGGGTCAGGAAGATCCCCTGAAGTGTGTAATGGCAATCTGCTCCAGTACTCTTCCTTGGAAAATTCCATGGACAGAGGAGCCTGGTGGGCTACCATCCATGTGGTCACAAAGAGTCTGACACAACTGAGTAACTGAGCGTGCAAGCACTAGGTACATTGCACTACACTGAATACTCTGGGCTATGCACAAATATGTTGGAATTCTTACCAACAAGAAACTTATAATCTGCAAATGATATAAGATATACTGTACATAAATTAGAGAAGCTATGAGAATAAATGAAATCCCAAGGTGAATACCAAAAATTAAAAATGAAACAAAAATAGCTTGAAGTAGTAGATAATATTTGAACTTGACCTAAAAAGGTTTTGATAAGTTTGAGGAAAAGCAGAAAATTTCAGTATTCTTTGTCTACTATGTTAGGTCCTCCCTTGAGGTCATAATTGAATGGAAAATTCATAGTCACTTTCGATATGCCAAAAGGAAATAGTTAGAAAGTCATATAACATATCTTCAGATAGATTAAGATAATGAAGCAACTAAAGTTTTCTGATTAGAATTATATAATGAGAGTGAATATTCAGAATAATTAACTTGGCAGCTATCTCCACATGGAGATTTCTCATTTACCTATATGCAATTAAAACAAGGTATTGAACATCTTGTCTTTGGCATGTATTAATGGTTATAAAGAAAACACTTGCAAACTAATGCTGAGAATGTTAAACTGTCTCCATGTATGGGAAATCTTTATTTTCTAATCTTATCCATGATCAATTATATAGATTTCTTATACTCCTTTCAAAAACATATTTCATTATCCTTTCTTATTCAGTGGGGAAGGTGAGTAGGAATATATTACTGAAAATAGGCATAAATAGCTCAAATCATGCCATCTCGTGATTCTATTCAATAGCATATTTTATACCTCAGCCTGATCTCAAAATTTAAATGATTTCAAATGTGCCTGATTACACAGCATTGTGAAGTTAGAGATCAAACACACACTTCAAGGAGAAATTCACAGGGAAAATACCAGTAGAGAAGATCAGTGCCAGTAAACCATCAGGAAAGTTAATCAGTTCAGTCCAGTCACTCAGTCGTGTCTAACTCTTTGTGACCCCATGAACTGTAGCACCTCAGGCTTCCCTGTCCATCACCAACTCCTGGAGGTTGCTCAAATTCATGTCCATCAAGTCGGTGATGTCATCCAACCATCTCATCCTCCATCATCCCCTACTCCTCCTGCCTTCAATCATTTCCAGCATCATGGTCTCTTCCAATGAGTCACTACTTTGCATCAGGTGCCCAAAGTCTTACAGTTTCAGCTTCAGCATCAGTCCTTCCAATTAATATTCAGGACTGATTTCCTTTAGGATGGACTGGTTGGATCTCCTTACAGTCCAAGAGACTCTCAAGAGTCTTCTCCAATATCACAGTTCAAAAGCATCAATTCTTTGGTGCTCAGTTTTCTTTATAGTACAAATCTCACATCCATACATGATTACTGGAAAAGCGCAGCTTTGAATAGATGGACATTTGTTGGTAATGTCTCTGTTTTTTAATATGCTGTCTAGGTTGGTCATAGCTTATCTTCCAAGGAGCAAGTGTCTTTTAATTTCATGGTGGCAGTCACCAGTGATTTTGGAGCCCAAAATATTCTGTCACTGATCCCACTGTTTCCGCATCTATTTGCCATGAAGTGATGGGACTGAATTCCATAATCTTAGTTTTCTGAATTTTGAGTTTTAAGCCAATGTTTTCACTCTCCTCTTTAAATTCATCAAGAGACTCTTTAGTTCTTCTTTGCTTTCTGCAATAAGGATAGTCTCATCTGTATATCTGAAGTTATTGATATTTCTCCCAGCAATCTTGATTCCAGCGTGTGCTTCATCCACCCTGGCATTTCACATAATGCACTCTGCATATAAGTTAAATAAGCAGGGTGACAATATACAGCCTTGATGTAAGCCTTTCCCGATTTAGAACCAGTCTGTTGTTCCATGTCCAGTTCTAACTGTTGCTTTTTGACCTGCACACAGACTTCTCAGGAGGCAGGTCAGATGCTATGGTATTCCCATCTCTTTTAAGAATTTCCCAAAGTTTGTTGTGATCCACACAGTCAAAGGCTTTGGCGTAGTCAATGAAGCAGAAGTAGATGGTTTTCTGAAAGTCTCTTGCTTTTTTCATGGTCCAACGAATTTGGGAGATTTGATGTCTTGTTCCTCTGCCTTTTCTAAATCCAGCTTGGACATCTGGAAGTTCATGGTTAACCTACTGTTGAAGCCTGGTTTGGAGAATTTTGAGTGTTACTTTGCTAGGGTGTGAGATGAGTGCAATTGCACAGTAGTTTGAACATTCTTTGGCATTGCCTTTCTTTGGGATAGGGATGAAAACTGACATTTTCCAGTCCTGTGGCCACTGCTGTATTTTCCAAATTTGCTGGTGTATTGAGTGCAGCACTTTCAAAACATAATCCTTTAGTACTTGAAATAGCTCAACTGGAATTTCATCACCTCCACTAGCTTTGTTTTTAGTGATGGGCCCTACGGCCCACTTGACTTTGCATTCCAGGATATCTCGCTCTAGGTGAGTGATCACACCATCGTGGTTATCTGGGTCATGAAGATGTCTTTTGTAGAGTTCTTCTGTGTATTCTTGCCACCTCTTTTTTAAAAATTTAATTTATTTATTTTAATTGGAGGCTAATTACTTTACAATATTGTAGTGGTTTTTGCCATAGATTGACATGAATCAGCCATGGGCTCACATGTGTTCCCCATCCAGAACCCCCCTCTCATCTCCCTTCCCATCCCATCCCCCAGGGTCATCCCAGTGTTCCTCTTCTTAATATCTTCTACTTCTGTTAGGTCCATACCATTTCTGTCCTTTATTGTGCCCACCTTTGAATGAAATATTCCCTTGGTATCTCTAATTTTCTTGAAGGGATCTCTTGTCTTTCCATTCTATTGTTTTCCTCTATTTCTTTGCACTATTCACTGAGGAAGGCTTTCTTATCTCTCCTTGCTATTCTTTGCCATTCTGCATTCAAATGGGTATATCTTTCCTTTTCCCCTTTGCCTTTAGAAGCTAAAGGGAAAGAAGCTAAAGGACATTTATTAGTTTGAGATATTTATATCAGAGTAGATGAAATAACAGTAAACTATTTTCTGTAGCCATCCCAATTGCCTTCCTTTAAGCAAAGTGATAAATGTCAACAATTTATTTACATCTATGGAATCTGGTGGCTCAGATCATTAAAGAATCCATGTGCCAAAGCAGGAGAAACAAGAGACACCTGTTCCATGCCTGGGTTGGGAAGATCCCCTGGAAAAGGGAATGGCAAGCCACGCCAGTGTTCTTGCCCAGAAAATTTCATGGACACAGGAGCCTAGTGGGCTACAGTCCATACTGTCACAAAGAGTCAGACATGACTCAGCAGTTTCCACTCTTCTCCCATGATGTAATGTTATTTGGGGAGATGTTTGTAAAGGAACTATAAATAGCTTTTTAGTTTTTTTGCAGGCATAGCCCAACAAGGACATGAAATTTCCCAACTTTAAAGGGACTTGTTTCTACTGATTTTTTCAATTTCCCATTTTGAGTACATAAATCTTCTGTTCAGTTCAGCCACTCAGTCGTGTCTAACTCTTTGCAACCCCATGGACTATAGCATGCCAGGCTTCCCTGTCCATTACCAACTCCCAGAGCTTGCTGAAACTCATGTCCATCAAGTCAGTGACTCCATCCAACCATCTCATCCTCTGTCCTCCCCTTCACCTCCTGCATTCAAACTTTCCCAGCATCAAGGTCTTTTAAAATGAGGCAGTTCTTCACATCAGGTGGCCAAAGTATTGAAGCTTCAGCTTCAGCATCAGTCCTTCCAATGAGTATTCAGGACTGATTTCCTTTAGGATGCACTGGTTGGATTCTGCAGTCCCTTGCAGTCCGAGGACTCTCAAGAGTCTTCTCCAACACCACAGTTCAAAAGCATCAATTCTTTGGTGCTCAGTTTTCTTTGTAGTTCAACTCTCACATCCATACATGACTACTGGAAAAAACACAGCTTTAACTAAATGGACCTTTGATGGCAAAGTAATGTCTCTACTTTTTAATACGCTGTCGAGGTTGCTCATAGCTTTTTTCCAAGGAGCAAGCATCTTTTAATTTCATGGCTGCAGTCACATCTACAGTGATTTTGGAGCCCAAAGATTAAAGTCTGTCACTGTTGCCATTGTTTCACTATCTATTTATCATGAAGTGATGGGACCAGATGCCATGATCTTTGTTTTCTGAATGTTGAGTTTTAAGCCAACCTTTTCACTCTCCTCTTTCACTTTCATCAAGAGGCTCTTTGTTCCACTTCACTTTCTGCCATAAGGGTGGAGTCATCTGCATATCTGAGGTTATTGATATTTCTCTCTGCAATCTTGATGCCAGCTTGTGCTTCATCCAGCCTGGCATTTCACATGATGCACTCTGCATATAAGTTAAATAAGCAGGGTGACAATATACAACCTTGACATACTCCTTTCCCAATTTGAACCAGTCTGTTGTTCCATATCCAATTCTAACTGTTGCTTCTTGACCTGCATACAGATTTCTCAGGATGCAGGTCAGATGATCTGGTATTCCCATCTGTTTAAGAATTTCCCAAAGTTTGTTGTGATCCACACAGTCAAAGGCTTTGGCGTAGTCAATAAAGCAGAAGTAGATGGTTTTCTGGAACTCTCTTGCTTTTTCAATGATCCAGTGGATGTTGGCAATTTGATCCCTGGTTCCTCTGCCTTTTCTAAATCCAGCTTGAACATCTAGAATTTCTTGGTTCATGTACTTTTGAAGCCTTCCTTGGAGTATTTTGAGCATTACTTTGCTAGTGTGTGAGATTAGTCCAATTGTGCAGTAGTTTGAACATTCTTTGGTATTGCCTTTCTTTGGGATTGGAATGAAAACTGACCTTTTCCAGTCCTGTGGCCACTGCTGAGTTTTCCAAATTTGCTGACGTATTGAGTGCAGCACTTTCACAGCATCATCCTTTAAAATTTCAAATAGCTCAGCTGGAATTCCATAACTTCCAATAACTTTGTTTATAGTGCTGCTTCCTAAGGTCCACTTGACTTTGGACTCCAGGATGTCTGTTTCTAGGTGAGTGATCACACTGTTGTTGTTATCTGGGTCATGAAGATCTTTTTTTGTATAGTTTTGTTTATTCTTGCCACTTTTTAATGTCTTCTGCTTCTGTTAGGTCCCTACCATTCTGTCCTTTATTGTGCCCATCTTTGCATGAAAATGTTCCCTTGGTATCTCTAATTTTCTTAAAGAGATCTCTCGTCTTTCCCATTCTATTGTTTTCCTCTATTTCTTTGTATTGATCACTGAGGAAGGTTTTCTTATCTCTCCTTGCTATTCTTTGGAACTCTGCATTCAAATGGGTGTATCTTTCCTTTTCTCCTTGCCTTTAGCCTCTCTTCTTTTCTCAGCTATTTGTAAGGCCTCCTCAGACAACCATTCTGCCTTTTTGCATTTCTTTTTCTTGGGGATGGTCTTGATCACTGCCTTCTGTACAATGTCCTGAACCCTTGTTCATAGTTCTTCAGGCACTCTGAATATCAGATCTAATCCATTGAATCTATTTGTCACTTCCATTTTATAGTCAAAAGGATTTGATTTAGGTCATACCTGATTGGTCTAGTGATTTTCCCTACTTTCTTCAATTTAATTCTGAATTTGGCTATAAGGAGTTCATGATCTGAGCCACGGTCATTAAGATATAAGATATAAATCTTAATGAAGTTTAAATGGGTAAATGAAATTTTGGTTTACATAAGGTTTATATTGGGTTAATCTGAGATTTGATTTAATAACTTATTTCTAATATATTTCTCCATATTTTGTATTTATACATTTTCCAAAAACAATTTGGGAAAAATATGTTTGTTTTCTGTTTCCAAAGGAAGTAAGAGAGTTTAAGGTCTTCCCAGGTAGCAGTAGTGGAAAAGAACCAGCAGGCCAATGCAGAAGAAATAAGAGACATGGGTTCAATCCCCGATTCAGGAAGATTCCCTTGAGGAGGGCATGGCAACCCACTCCAGTAGCTTGCCTGGAGAATCCCATGGATAGGGGAGACTGGCAGGCCATAGGGTCGCAAAGAGTCAGACACAACTAAAGTGACCTAGCATGCACGAGTTTAAGAGAGTTGAAAGTCTGGTGACCAATTACTACATCTCCAATTCATTCTTCTAATCTGAGCTTCAGAAGTATACATATCATTGCTTATTTTATATTTTTACTTAGTATCCTCTCTAAAAGATAACTCAGATGACTTTAGGCTGCAACCAGAAGGCCTACAAAGACAATCTTGACAGCACAACTTGCCGTCACTGAGAATTTCCTAAGATGTTGTGTAGACAAGTTGGCCTTTTGCCTTATAAATCTCTTGCCCTTCCTTGAAATTAACTTCAGTCTGACCTAAAAAGTTACCTAACATTTGTGTACTCCACCTCTCTGATTTGTAAAAAGGAAATATTACTTATCTCATGTAGCTATACTAAGGATTCAAACCAAGGTTTTTAAAGTTTCTGGCCAGTAATAAGTTCTCAAAGATTGGTAGTTATCTTGATGAAATGAGGCATCTTTTGTCCTTTATGAGCAAGATTGGATGTAAATAAGTACATATAGAATATAATAAATAAAAACAACCTTTTGCTATGGTGTAAAGATGTAAGAGGCAACAAATCTCTCATTTTCTCAGGAAAAAAAAAATGAATGAAGCAAATGCCATAAAGTAGAATGGACTCTTCTAAGTCAAATGGAGTCCTCCTAATTAATGTTTTATTACATGGAATGTATCAAGTACTTTTCTAAACAGCTTAAAATATTTCATACACACTCAGTTTCTGTTACTTTGATACAGGCAAAGAACAATCATTACTATCATTTGATTAAAGGTAAGACAAAGTTGAATGACATTTTTAAAGTTCTACCTTTAGACCAGGGAGAATGAATGTTCTAGTCCTGAATTTCAAATCTCTAGTTATAATGCCTTTCCCATTAAAGTGAATCTCCATTATTTAACATGGTAGACAGTGTTATGGTCGCATGACTTAAAGACATGTGGAAGAAGAGTTAGTCAACCAAGTGTTTACAGACATCCATACGTTTGGCACTGGGGCAAAAAAAAAATTTTAAACCCTATTATGACTTATTTTTTGTTGTTCAGATTACTTTTCATTTAGATTTTGGACTTATGACAACAATCACTTGAAACCATCAAATTCATCTAACTCCTGTAACTCATATTTTTCTGTGATGTCTGACAGTGTAAGTCTTCAAACTTTTAATTATTAAAAATGTTTGTTTATAAGGTCATCAAATCATATATTTCTTCTATACATAAATACTCTTTGAGGAAATGATCTTAGGTTTAAGTCTGATTTTTACTGTTTAAACCCTTTAAAATGTAGACAATTGTAATTAACATGATTTTAAAATAATTTTGAGTCATTTTTATACATATTAAGTTAGGAATTTTAATTATAATAGCTTTCAGGTGGATGCCATAAGAATTTCTATATGCAAGACATTTTTATCTATAAAGAAAGTTTTATTTCTTCCTTTCCCAGTTAGATGCTTTTATTAATTTTTCTTGCCAAATTTCTCCAGCTATAATTTCTAGTACAATTTGAATAAAGGTGGTAAAAGAAGATATCTTTGTATGTTCTTGATCTTAAAGGGGGAAAATATTCAGACTTTCATCACTAAGTATGACACTGTGAGTGCTTAGACACTCAGTCGTGTCCAACTTTTTGCAACCCCATGGACTGTAGCCCACCAGGCTCCCCTCTCTATGGAATTCTCCAGGCAAGAATTCTGGAAAGGGTAGCCATTCCCTTCTCCAGGGAATCTTCCCAAACCAGGGATCGAACCTGGGTCTCCTGCAAAACGTAGCCTATAATTTTCTTTTTTTGTGATGTCTTATCTTTATATTAGTGTCCTGTAACTGCTCTAAAACCTCATAACAAACTTGGTGGCTTAATATTGCACAAATTGATTTCCTAACAGTTCTGGTGGCCAGGAGTCCAAAACCAATTTCACTGGGCTGAAACTATGCTGTTGGTAGGACTGCACTCCCTCCAAAAGCACTAGGGGAGAATTTGATTCAATGCCCTTTCCAGCTTATAGAGATAAATACTTTGGTGTAAGGCCCCTGTGTCTATCTTCAAAGCTATCAACATGACATCTTCAAGGCTCTCTGCTTTCATCATTACATCATTTTCTGTTTCCATCTGCTTCCTTGCTGTAAGTACATTTGTGGTCAGCTTAGCATCTACCCAGATAATCCTGGAGAATGTCCTCATCTCAATAACTTTAACATATCAGAAAGTCTCTTTTTCCATATAAGATAATATTTACTGGTTTCAGGGATTAGGAACTTGATCTATTTGGAGACCTTTATTTAGCCTACCTAGACTTGTTTTGATATTAGCTTAGTAGTGGCCTCAGAATGAATTGGTGAGGTGGGGTGAGGCAAAGGAAATGACTGCTAATGAGTACAGAATTCCACTTAGTGGGGACAAAAATATTCTAAAATTAGGTAATAGTGATTGTTGCACTGCTCTGCAAATATACTAAAAAGAATTACTGAATTGTATATTTTAAGTGGGTGAATTGGATGGTATATGAATGATATCTTAATCAGGTTGTATTTTGTTTAAAAAAATACAAAATAAACAAAAAATAGTAAAGGAAGTAAGAGTTTTACTTTCTTTGCTTCTGTAGCATACTTGTAATGGGGACTTCCTTGGCTGGTAATCCTCTGGAAATTACATTCAATTAATAGCAGCAGGAAATGAAAAGTAATGAAAAGAAAACAACTAAGACCAGGTTATTCTGGCAACGAGTAGTGAGACTGGGAGTTTGTCAAACTCCTGATCTCTTCCTGGAAAATCTCCAGCTCTCTTAATATTCTCTGAATACATAAAGCTAAGATATAACTTTATTTACATTTTTATTAATTTATTGATTATATTACATTCTTATTTAATGTGCATTCCATGGTATGCATTGACTTAGTAAATTAACAAATATTGGGTTGGCCAAAACGTTTGTTCGAGTTTGCCACATCCTGCAAAAACCTGAAAGAACTTCTTGGCCAACCCAACACAATTCAGTATCCCATATGATGGGAGTGTATGGTTCATATTACAGATAGTGTTCTAGATGTTTCTAAAGAGATTATTTTAATTCAGAAGTAAAGCTAGAGTCAGATACCATAATCAGAAAGCCCATTTTGAAAAAGCCATAGAAAGAAATAAAAGGCTTAGATGCAGTAGCATTTGTCTTTAAATGGACAGAAAATCTGCCTGACTAAAAGATAAAATGTGAATGGGAAATAAGGAGGTTGGAAGTTAAATGGAGGTCATAGAAGACATATGAAGATAACTGGATTTCTTCTCCAGTGATAATGCATTGAAGAACATTGAGCAACTGAATGATATAATAACATTTGAATTTTAAAATATTTCTCTTGCTATATGTTGATGGAAAGAAATGCAAGAACTTACTTAAGGACAACACTTTTGAGAGCATTTTAGCAAGATAAGTGAGAGAACATAGTCTTAATTACTTTAGTGACAATAGGGAGTAAGAACAGTAGGAAAAATTTAGGAAATATCTAGGAGGTAGATTCAAGTGGAATTGGGAGAGCGTTAGGAATTGCAGGAGAGAAAGGACTATAGCTATGATGTCATTATTATTTTTGTTCTAACTTGATTAAGAAAATAGATAGCAGAGCTATTTAGTAAGAAAATAAGTTGGGGATTTGGAAAGTAAATAAAGAGTTCAGTTTAGATATACATAGAATAAGATACATAGAGAATAAGGTACTTGCAGAAGACATACAAGTACACAATATGCAAGGCACACTCAGGAGACAGATTAGGGCTCATTATAAAGATGGAGAGGGAAGGACTGCAATCAGAATATGAACAATTTAAACTGTGAGAGTTTTGTAAGATACTGGTGAAAAGAGGTTAAGTCCTGACTAACATTGACACTGCAGGATAGAGATGTGTTTCAGAAAGAAGGAACAAGACTTTGTGACAGGAGAAAGGAAAGCTCTTCCATTATATTTTTTTAATCTGAAATAATGTAAAAATTACCAAGAATTTTAAGAATAATTATATGTTGTTATTAGAGCTTTGCTGAACTCATAAATTTCTGTCTCAGGATAGACATTCAACAAAAGAGAACCCTCAACAAATTAGACAGTAAGTTACTGGCATACAGCTAGTAACTTGGCTATCCTGTGCTTCATTTTCTGATCCTGTAACTAGTGAAGTTCATAAACAGCTGGTCAGTGAACAGTTTTTTTTTTTTTTTTTTTACAATCTGTGATAAGATAAGAAGCTTATGCCAAAATGTAAATCAACTAAGGCATGCAAGGAATAGAAATCAACTGTTTGACTCAGTTGATATTTGGAGGGTAGGAAATATATAAGACTTTCTAAAAAAGCTGTATTGGTATATAATCTGGCACAATCATCTGATCTTATCATAGATCAATAAGATAGAGTTATCTGATTGCCACTTGAGTGGCAGTGCTGAGAACTTTCCTTTCCAGTCTTGACTGAACAGCTTGGATCAGACCAAATATTCTACTCAGAACTGTTATGAAATTTAATAAAAAAAAATTTTTAAAAATAGCTTTGCACACAACAGAATACAACCAAGGAAGTTAAAACTTGAAGGACCAGGATCCCTAAGAGAAAGGAAACTTAATAAAATGTTAATAAACTTAATAAAGAGTCTTATATTTACCAGTTTACTCACTCAGAGCATTTGCTAATTTCTAAGCTGCACACATGTTGGACAAGAGAGCAAAAAAAGCATGGAAAAAAAAAAAAAAACCAGCTTCTAAGTGTTAAAACACTAGGGAAACAAACACTTGAGCTCTGAAACACCCTGTAGAGTTGCAATAATTAAATGAGATAAAGTCCTGAAGGAAAGCCTTCCCAGATAAGTAAAAGAAAGGATGCTTACTTGGGAGCATGAAGAATCAGGGAGATGAAAGCACAGTGCTGTATACTATTCTGGAGGGCGAGGGAGAAGATATTTCCCAAAAAGGCAGAAAACTTCTAAGTCTCCCAATCACAAAAACATTAAGGACAATAAGGGAAATGAGTCCTTACTTCATATAATTAAGAGTTCTTTGGTAAAAAGTTTTAATGAAGTAATGGAGATAGAAAGCATATTATTAGGACTAAGTGGGAGCATAAGCAGGAAACACTGAGCACTCTTGAAATGCTTGATCCTGAAAGAGAGTATATATTTGTAACATCATGAGTTGTCAATACCTTGACATTTTTTAAACTACTCTGAATTTACTACAAACAAATTAATAAGCTCTTTTGACTTCTTTTTACATAAAAGAGAGCCATGCTTACTATTGGATTAAAAAGTATGAATCTTTCTGAAGTAAAGGTTAAAATATCTTCCAGAAAGTTTATCTCAATTCATCAATACATTTTTCTAACAGTTTTATGATAGATACTTCCAGAGATGAATATCTTAAAGCTTGAAGGGCTTATTCTCTATTTTGTAGTATTTAAAATATAACCCTTTGATGTATATGCATTGCTTTTACAATAATAAATGTAGAGATGTTAGCTAGGGAAATGATTCTTTCAACATCCAATATCAGTTCCTTTCCAAAAGAATACTGTGTACTTTTTGAGCTCTTCAATGTCAAAAATATAATTGGTGATTGAAGAGGTTTCATTCTCACTCACAAAACAAGATTTTTCCAAAGAATTTCAAAAGCATACACATGTAGTTTCTTACCTGAGATTAATCTTTATAAAAAGTAAATAAATTATTATCAAAGGTAGAAATTGATGACATTGAAATGACATTGTTATATTTAAATAAACAAAACAGATTGGTAAAAGTATAATTTTTTTTTACAGAAATGAGAATATTTTTCATTTTATATTGTAGATTTAAGAGCAGCCGTTTATCACCTAGCCCATTATTTAACAAATTTTATCAGTGATACATTAATCAAGCATAAACAGTGCTAAATAATTAAAGATTATCCACAGTAACAACACTATCAACATCTGACAGAGCAAAGAAAATTTAATGTCTTAACTTTTTGTTGAAATAATAATAATTGTAAAACATATCAATAGTACTTAATTGGGGTCTTGATTTGGAAAAGTGGATTGGTATATGGGCATGCCACCCTTTTTTAAACCAAGCACAATGACAACAATAAAAAAAAAGACCAAAATAAGTCAAAGAAAAAATCAAAGTCAATTTCCTGTGTATTTAAAGAAATTGTTTATTTCTGTGTTTTTTTTTATATGCCCTATTTGAGCTTTGTTAATAGCCTGGAAATTATCAATACTCCAGAATTATCAGTATGGATAATTCTTTTTGTGATTGTTGGCACATACTTTCTGAACTATTAAAAAAAAAAAGAAGCTTAATTAGGGAAAATATTTCAATATTAAAATCTCTGGACTTGAAAATTCCTAATAAAACCAAGACCTCAGAATTTTTAAATAGCTTTAAAATTATATTTTTTAAAAATACCTTTAAGTTTTTAAAAATACTTTTTAAAAGTAGCTTTAAATTTAAAATATTTTTTAAAATTTAAATTAAAATATTAAATAGTTTTAAAATTAAAATATTAAAAATATTTTTAAAATTAAAATATTAAAAATATTTTAAAATTAAAATATTTAAAATATTTCCCATCTCCTTTTATTTTGACCCCCAACTGTTTCCTAGTTCTGAATATCTCCTGCCATACCAAGGATTTTAAAAGTCGCTCATGGAACAACCCTCTCTGAATTTGAGTTCAGACCTGTCTACATGAAGCCCATCAAAACTTAATTACCCTGGTCTTTTTCTCCACGCACACTCGGATAGCTAATCTATTAAATTAAATCTTGTTAAAAGCATTAGTGAGGGATTGCAGATTCTTTAGTTATTCTTTCATTGCATTCAATTCAGCACACATTTACTGTGAATTTCATATGCCAAGCACTGTAATAAAATTCTGAGCACATATAGGTAAGTAAAATGAAATTTCTGTTCTCAGTAGTTCTCAGACCAGGAAGCTACTAGTAAACAGTGTGGCATATGGTAAACATAATCCAGGAGAGCACTGAAATATATGGTTGCAGAAAGAGAAAGAAAAAGAAAGCAAGCCCCCTCTGTCAGGAAGCTTTTACTATTTTGATAGGTGTACTCTTAGAGATAAACTCCATAGCCCAAGGGTGTGAGGGAATCTTAATCCAACAGAAGAAAAACTAAAGATTTTGGGGGGGTGGGGGGTTGAAGGGTAGGTGGAAGGCATTTCTGTGGTCCTCAAATCACACCACATGCAGTATCACATTCTATCTCCTCACTCCAATCATGGATATTCTCAAAATCTTTGAAAATAACTAGAATCGGGGTATGCACAACTTACTGATACACAGACAACATGGAAGAATTTTCCACATATACAACTTGAAGACATGATACTTATCAGGAAAGATGTGTGCCAGCATAGTTGGGTTCTTTGTAATTACTGCCCAGTTCACCTTTTAAAAGGGAAACGGATTGTTCCTCAGGCCACCGCTAAGAAGGAATATCTTATAACCTGTTCTGCTGCATACAGGCAGCTGACAAACAAATGAGGAGAGCCTAACTCAAGGACAGTCAGTGCTCAGCTGGGCTGTGGGCTACGTGCCCGTATGCAATCTCTCAAAGCTTATGTGTGCCATTACCCCTGTCCCACTTTCTTGCTTTAAAATAAAAGAAGATGAGGAGATTTTGCCAGTTGGTGTTAAGAAAAGAAGCTTGAAAATACCATGCAGAAAAATCAGAGACTGGGAAAATCAAAGCCATGTATGTAGCCTGAGAAAACTAAGCTATGGGGTAAGATGAGAAGTAAGTTGCTTGTCAATGAAACAGAATGAAGTAATTGTGTTGACAGTCTTGAGTCTTGCTATGACCAAAATCCAAATCCTACTGTCAAATTCCTTAGAGGCCTTGTAAATCCAGAACCACCTTCCAGCTGTGGTCTTCCTGAAGACTTTATTTACGAATTTCATTCTAACAGTTCCTTGATTCTATATATGATCTTTACAATAGCTATTTTGCAAACTATTATACATATATGGATATTTTTGAGTCACAGTTTCACAAAAGATGGAAGCAGGTTTATATGCACTAGTAAACCATGCTGATGCTATTTAGAGCTAGGGTCAAGAATACCAAGTCTTATATATAAGAATTAGGTTCCTAAATAGGGGTGATTAAAATTGAAATCAAGATACTGAGTCTTAAGACGTGAAAGTAAAACAACAAAACAACACAAAAACAAACCAACCAAAAACCAGAGCAAAATTAAAAATCAGGATATAAGATGGCAGTGGAAGAAGGTGTGCTCTGCTAGCCAGTAAACCAGGGTTGTAAAGAAGAGGTTGCAGAAACATCAACATAGAGGATTGCTCAGTGACAGAAAGAGGGAGAAAGGACAGAGAAGAGGATGTGAATGATAATTGGCTTTCAACTCTGAACAGTCCTAGAATCCACCAGTTACAATAAACTAAGTACTGTAAAAGAGCTTTGATATGCATACCTAAATTGCTATAGACACAAAAATTGAGTACTTTTGTCATTCTGTGAAGCATTCAGAATTTTCATCATTCTTCATCTGTGGAAATAGAGCCAAGAATTAAAATAAAAATGTTGTTCATGCTATAGAAGAAATTTAAATTCAAAGCCACCAAACTGCATTATTTTGATGAAATCTAGCCCTCAGTAAAATTATTTCACATGAAACAATTGTTTACTTTTTTTTTCTTTTTTTGCTTCAGTTCAGTTCAGTTCAGTCGCTAAGGCATGTCCAACTGTTTGCAACTGCATGGACGCCAGCATGCCAGGCCTCCCTGTCCATTACCAACTCCAGGAGTTTATTCAAAACCATGTCTATTGAGTCCATCATGCCATCCAACCAACTCATCCTCTGTCGTCTCTTTCTCCTCCTGCCTTCAATCTTTCCCAGCATCAGGGTCTTTTCAAATGAGTCAGTTCTTCACATCAAGTGGCCAAAGTATTTGAGTTTCAGCTTCAACATCAGTCCTTCCAATGAGTATTTGGGACTGATCTCCTTTAAGGCGGACTGGTTGGATACCCTTGCAGTCCAAGGGACTCTCAAGAGTCTTCTCCAACACCACAGTTCAAAAGCATCAATACTTTGTTACCCAGTTTTCTTTATATTCCAACTCTCACATCCATACACGACTAACAGAAAAAACATAGCCTTAACGAGACAGACCTTTGTTGGCAAAGTAATGTCTCTGCTTTTTAATATGCTGTCTAGGTTGGTCATAACTTTTCTTCCAAGGTGTAAGCATCTTTCAATTTCATGGCTGTAGTCACAATCTGAACTGATTTTGGAGCCCCCCAAAACAAAGTATGCCACTGTTTCCACTATTTCCCCATCTATTTGCCATGAAGTGATGGGATCAGATGTCATGATCTTAGTTTTCTGAATGTTGAGCTTTAAGCCAACTTTTTCACTCTCCTCTTTCACTTTCATTTTTTTTTCTTATATCCTCTAATTGTTGATGAATTCATTGTTTTCATTATCTTGAGTTATATACATATCATTCATTCAAAGACATCTTCTTAAAAATACGTATCTTCTAGATCAATGGAACAGAACAGAAAGGCCAGAGATAAATCCATGCACCTATGGACACCTTATCTTCGACAAAGGAGGCAAGGATATACAATGGAAAAAAGACCACCTTTTTAACAAGTGGTGCTGGGAAAACTGGTCAACCACTTGTAAAAGAATGAAACTAGAACACTTTCTAACACCATACACAAAAATAAACTCAAAATGGATTAAAGATCTAAACGTAAGACCAGAAACTATAAAACCCTTAGAGGAAAACATAGGCAAAACACTCTCCGACATAAATCAAAGCAGGATCCTCTATGACCCACCTCCCAGAATATTGGAAACAAAAGCAAAAATAAACAAATGGGACCTAATGAAACTTAAAAGCTTTGGCACAACAAAGGAAACTATAAGCAAGGTGAAAAGACAGCCCTCAGACTGGGAGAAAATAATAGCAAGTGAAGAAACAGACAAAGGATTAATCGCAAAAATATACAAGCAACTCCTGCAGCTCAATTCCAGAAAAATAAATGACCCAATCAAAAAATGGGCCAAAGAACTAAACAGACATTTCTCCAAAGAAGACATACAGATGGCTAACAAACACATGAAAAAATGTTCAACATCACTCATTATCAGAGAAATGCAAATCAAAACCAAAATGAGGTACCATTACACGCCAGTCAGGATGGCTGTTATCCAAAAGTCTATAAGCAATAAATGCTGGAGAGGGTGTGGAGAAAAGGGAACCCTCTTACACTGTTGGTGGGAATGCAAACTAGTACAGCCGCTATGGAAAACAGTGTGGAGATTTCTTAAAAAACTGGAAATAGAACTGCCATACGACCCAGCAATACAACTTCTGGGCATACACACCAGGGGAACCAGATCTGAAAGAGACACGTGCACCCCAATGTTCATCGCAGCACTGTTTATAATAGCCAGGACATGGAAGCAACCTAGATGCCCATCAGCAGACGAATGGATAAGAAAGCTGTGGTACATATACACCATGGAATATTACTCAGCCATTAAAAAAAAATTCATTTGAATCAGTTCTAATGAGGTGGATGAAACTGGAGCCCATTATATAGAGTGAGGTAAGCCAGAAAGATAAAGATCATTACAGCATACTAACACATATATATGGAATTTAGAAAGATGGTAATGATAACCCTATATGCAAAACAGAAAAAGAGACACAGATGTACAGAACAGACTTTGGGACTCTGTGGGAGAAGGCGAGGGTGGGATGTTTTGAGAGAACAGCATCAAAACATGTTTATTATCTAGGGTGAAATAGATTACCAGCCCAGGTTGGATGCATGAGACAAGTGCTTGGGCCTGGTGCACTAGGAAGACCCAGAGGGATCAGGTAGAGAGGGAGGTGGGAGGGGGGATCGGGATGGGGAATACATGTAAATCCATGGCTGATTCATGTCAATGTATGACAAAAACCACTACAATATTGTAAAGTAAAATATATATATATATA
This sequence comes from Dama dama, assembly GCF_033118175.1. Lineage (NCBI taxonomy): Eukaryota > Metazoa > Chordata > Mammalia > Artiodactyla > Cervidae > Dama > Dama dama. The sequence continues at coordinate 85,221,293 of NC_083691.1, read as the reverse complement.
TATCTTCACGAAGGCTATATAGTACTGTACTGTGTGCTTTTAAATCTTTACATAACCAAATGTTACTGTATCCCTCATTCTAACTTTTTTAAACTTTACTATGGTTTTTAACTCAATCAAAGTTAATTAATATAGATTTGTTCCTAACTGTGACTGCCTATAATCCTTCATAGTTTGAAGATACTACAATTTATCACTCTCATAGTTATGGGCATTTAAATACTTTCAACATTTCAATTTTACAAATAATCTGGCAATGAACATCCTCAAATAGATCTCCTGGTCTAGAGGAGGTAGAAAGAAATGTGAATTATTCCATATTTATTGAAAAACCATTCAACAATAGTTGAACAATAATTGAATTAAGTGAAAATATATCTATTAAGTAAAAGAGATCCCTTAGGTGAAGCTTAAATCTCTCTCCCTATTAACATTAAAGGTGGACTAGATTTAGTAACTCACTTCCAAAGAGTAAAGTAGGGAATGGGAAAAACAGTAACTTTACAGTGTGAAAACTTGAAAAACACTGTCTTTGTGATGAAGCAATGCAGGTTAACATAACCAGAAATGTCATGTGAATATTACGTTATCAACCCCAAATCATGAGACAAGAAGGGTGCTTGACCTGTGTTATAGTCTTTCCAAATACTCACAACTCCAGTCTTGACACAAGAACAACAGACAAGCCCAGTTATAGGGACATTCTACAAGACAGCTGGCCAGTATTTCCCAAAACTGCCAAGGTTATGAAAATAAGCAAAGATTGAGAAATCATCACAGATGTGACATTACTGGGGAAACATGACAATTAAATGTAATATAGTAATGTGTAATGTAAAACAGAAAGACTACATTAGGAAAGGGCATAAATATAAAAACCAGTGAAATCCAAATAAATTTGAGAATGTATTAGGTCGGTGCAAAAGTAATTGCAGTTTTGCTTTGTTGAACTTTGCCATTTGTTATTGGAATACATTCTAAATAAATATGGTTATGTTGCATATAATTTTAATGCACATTGCACATTCCTCACTTTACAGTTTTTTTTTTTTTTTTGCTAATGACATTACTTGCTGTTTATTTTGTATATAGACTATAGAAATGATACACAAAAAGCAAATTTGAGTGATTTTTTTAATTTGAACTCAAAATGAGTTGTGAAGCAATGGAGACAACTCACATCAACAATGCATTTGGCCCAGGAACTACTAACAAATATACAGTGCAGCAGTGGTTCAAGAAGTTTCACAAAGGAGATGAGAGCCTTCATGATGAAGAGTATAGTGGCCAGCCACTGGAAGTTGACTATGACAAACAGAGGAATAATCAAAGTTGATCCTCTTACAACTACACAAGTACTTAAAGAACTCAACATCGGCCATACTATGGTCATTCGACATTTGAAGCAAATTAAAAAAGGTGAAAAAGCTCAATAAATGGGTGCCTCATGAGCTGACCAAAATTTTAAAAATCATCATTTTGAAGTGTCATCTTCTATTATTCTATGCAGCAATAATAAACCATGTCTCCATTTGGTTGTGACATGCGATGAAAAGTGGATTTTATATGACAACTGGTGATGACCTCCTCAGTAGTTGGACTGAGAAGAAGCTCCAAAATACTTCCCAAAGCCAAACTTGTACCCAAAAAAGATCATGGTGACTGTTTGGCGGTCCGCTTCTGGTTTGATTCACTGCAGCTTTCTGAATTCTAGCAAAACCATTACATCTGAGAAGTAATGCTCAGCAAATCAATGAGATGCACCAAAAACTGCAATGCCTGAAGCTGGCAATGGTCAATAGAAAGGGCCCAATTTTTCTCCATGACAGTGCCCAACCACACATCACACAATCAACTGTTCAAACATTGAATAAATTGGGTTATGAAGTTTTGCCTCATCTGCCATATTCACACAACCTCTTGCCAACTGACTACCACTTCTTCAAGCATCTCAGCGACTTTTTGCAGGGAAAATGCTTCCATAACCAGCAGGCGGCAGAAAATGCTGTCCAAGAGTCCACTGAATGCTGAAGCACATATTTTTATGTTACAGGAATAAAGGAATTTATTTCTCATTGGCAAGAATGTGTTGATTGTAGTGGTTTCTATTTTGATTAATAAAGATGTGTTTGAGCCTAGTTACAGTTATTTAAAATTCACAATCTGAAACTGCAGTTGCTTTTGTACCAACCTAATAAAGGTCCGTCTAATCAAGGCTATGGTTTTTCCAGTGGTCATGTATGGATGTGAGAGTTGGACTATGAAGAAAGCTGAGTGCTGAAAAATTGATGCTTTTGAACTGTGGTGTTGGAGAAGACTCTTGAGAGTCCCTTGGACTGCAAGGATATCCAACCAGTCCATCCTAAAGGAGATCAGTCCTGGGTGTGCATTGGAAGGACTGATGCTGAAGCTTGAAACTCCAGTACTTCGGCCACCTCATGCGAAGAGTTGACTCATTGGAAAACACCCTGATGCTGGGAGGGATTGGGGGCAGGAGGAGAAGGGGACGACAGAGGATGAGATGGCTGGATGGCATCACCGACTCGATGGACATGAGTTTGAGTAAATTCCGGGAGTTGGTGATGGACAGGGAGGCCGGGCGTGCTGCGATTCATGGGGTCACAAAGAGTCGGACACGACTGAGAGACTGAACTGACTGAACTGAATAGTTAGTAGTAATATATCTATCTCAGTGTTCATTGTGACAAAGAATCACAGTAATATTAGATGCTAACAATGGGGGGAAATAGGCAAGGAGAATGCGGGAACTCTTCACTATCTTTGTATGTTCTCTGTAATTCAACCATTATTCCAAAATAATGAGGTTATTTAAAAAGATAGATCTCCTGGGGGGGGTGGGAGCAGCATGTTTCTTTAGTTTTTTTCTTTTCTTTTTTTTTAATTTTGTATCCTTCATCTGGTTCAATTCTTCCAGATTTTTAAGATAAAGAGATAAAGGAATTTTTATGATCTTATCTCCTTAATCTTCTTCTAGCAATCAATTAGCTTTTCTTGATATCCATTTCCCAGTATGTGGCCCATTAATAGCCTCTAGATTAGACAAGAGGCTGGAGGAAGGGTAAAACAATAGTAGGATAAATTTAAGACCCTACAGGAACTGGACTGTGTACAGACACTTATTTTCAGAAGACCATTTCTACCATCTATAACTTGGGATTGTAAAACAATGACATAACCACAGATTCTAAAGTTACTATAAAAATGCTTCCTTCTAGCTGTGGTACATATACACCATGGAATATTACTCAGCTGTTAAAAAGAATTCATTTGAATCAGTTCTAATGAGATGGATGAAACTGGAGCCCATTATACAGAGTGAAGTAAGCCAGAAAGGTAAAGATCATTACAGCATACTAACACATATATATGGAATTTAGAAAGATGGTAATGATAACCCTATACACAAAACAGAAAAAGAGACACAGATGTATAGAACAGACTTTTGGACTCTGTGGGAGAAGGCGAGGGTGGGATATTTTGAGAGAATAGCATGTGTATTATCTATAGGGAAACAGATCACCAGCCCAGGTTGGATGCATGAGACAAGTGCTCGGGCCTGGTGCACTGGGAAGACCCAGAGGAATTGGGTGGAGAGGGAGGTGGGAGGAAGGATCGGGATGGGGAACACATGTAACTCCATGGCTGATTCATGTCAATGTATGACAAAACCCACTGCAATGTTGTGAAGTAATTAGCCTCCAACTAATAAAAATAAATGAAAAAAAAAAATGCTTCCTTCTGCATTAAAAATAAGTATAATTAAAAGGTAAATAGTAGATTGCAGGCCATATACCTATAAAATAGTGTTTGATTTTGTGTACTGATTGATTTAAAACTCTCTTACTGTATCTAATGCATGTCAGTTAGTCAACAAAATACTCCAGCAAAGAACCAAACTAAAATTAACCACATGTACGATCCTAAATCTTTGTTTCATGATTGCTACTTCTAATTAAATTATTTTGTTTTAGAAACCTCTATGCCACACTTTTATTCTTGATATGCTGTCCATCTGAATGATAGTTGCCAGGACTCCCAAAGTATCCATGAAACAGATGCCAGTCTATGTAACTATTCTAGTTATATCAGGGCACAGCCAAGAAAGTACCACCTCCCAATATGTTCTATAATTTGGATCAAAACTCTTCAATATTTACTTCTAAACCTAGTATGGCAAGGAAAATCATAATACCCTTTGCCAATGCACATAGTGGAATCAGAAAAGTCAGACCATCCTTCTGCCACGGTGGCAAATTCCAACATTTTGTGCATTTTTCCCCATTGCAATCTGCTCTTTGAAGAAACTAGGTCATTTGCCCTTTGGATTTCAGACAGGCTGGGTTTTGCTAATTGCATTCCATGGAGTTAACATTTTCATCCAAACTGCCCAACTATCTGAATTGCTTCTGTAAAATTAAACTTCCCCAAAACTGTTTTGGTTATCCTGGAGCTACAGTTTATATAGTAAAGGGAAATCAGACAATTTTTTTTAATTCTTTCTCTATTTGTCAGGTTTTCAAAAATAATGAATTGGTTTCCTAGCATCCTTCAAATATGTTAATTAGCATTGTCCTTTTTTTTTATTATGATTATGAACTTGTGGATTAAAGTGCATTTGAAATGTTTTAATCAGTTTCTATTGTTGTAATCATATTCAGTGATCCAAATTTGGTCAATGGACTGGAGATAAGTTGGCTCCTGAGCCTTTGACCCAATTTAGAACTTGTTGATAGCTTCCTTTTTTCATGGTAATGAGAAAATTCTCCAGATGCATTTGGAATTTCCTAGATCTGGAATCAGACATTTCTTCAGAGTCCTAGTTCCTTTCAGTGAGGCAGGATATTTAGAGACCACAATCCAAGCACTACGGTGTCATTGTTTCTAGACCTTTTTAGTGAAAAGGGTCAGGAAACAGTCATTGTTTCTAAACCTTACAGTCATTGTTTCCAGACCTTTTCAGTGAAAAAGGCCAGGTAATAGTTTTTGATAAAACACTTTTTGAGTTCACAGTTAATTCCAGTTTAAACTTAGAACTTGTGGAATTTTAACTTCTTTAATCTTGTATATATTTCTTCTTTTTCCCATTCTGAAAATCTCATTTCTCAATGGCACCAATCTAATACATTTTTTGCTTCATCACACAATACAAACATAACAGTCTCAGAATTGCAATCCCAATATTATACCAACACAATCACTGCAAAATACGTTTTAAGATGCCTTTTTGTCCTCAAGTTTATACTATCTGGAATGCGATAAAGTAATCCCTTGATATACAGTTATGGTTATCTATTATTTTTCCATTTATTATTTATGAATCACTATAACTAAATTTTGTTTTATAATTATGTAAAATACATACAACTTCCCAAGTGGCACAAGTGGTAAAGAACCCACCTGCAAATGTAGGAGACATAAGAGACATGGGTTTGATCTCTGGGTTGGGAAGATCCCCTAGAGAAGGCAATGGAAACTTAGTCCAATATTCTTGCCTAGAGAATCCCATGGACAGAGGAACCTGGAAGGCTACAGTCCCTGGGGTCCTAAAAGAGTCAGACATGACTGAGGTGACTTAGCACAGATGTACAGCTTTCAAAAACAAAATCTGCAAAACAAGTTACCTTCAGGAAAATCTAGTTCCTTTTTGCTTTCTCCTCTACTATTATGTCTATTTTCCTTTATAATTTATTTACATCTTTTAATTTATCATTGCATTTCTGTTACAGGGAGGAAGCCAATTCTGACTCCATGTTGGAAACTGTTTCTTTGACTTGCTTTTATTATTATAATCATACTCAATGGCTTGCCTGGAGGACCCTGCCTTTCTGATTGACTGTAAACTAAAGTGCCTTTGTTCAGCTCATGGCAAGATAGTTTCTCCCTAACACATCCCTTCTGAAGGCTGGACACTCCCTTGGAGATGTTTTGCAAGACTGAAGAGCCTTTCACTTTACTTCCCCACTGCATCTCACTCTCTATTCTGCCTTTTGACTTTAGTTTCTCAGTGCTTCTTTCTCTCTGATCTATAAAAGAACCTGGCATCCAGACCCCGATAAGATGGTTATTTTGAGGTGCTAGCCTACCATCTTCTCAGTCTGCTGGCTCCCCGATTAAAGTTTCTTCCTTGCTCAATACCTCATCTCTCGGATTCTTTGGCCTATTGTTCAGCAAACAAAGTGAGCTTGGACTCAGTAACATTTCTATATTTAAGAAGCATATGTATATTAATCCACTTTGTTAGATGGAGAGACAAATAAATATATATTAGAATATGAATATATGCAATTTTCTCCACCATGCTGTTTTCACTGAATAATTTGGAGATCCCACAGTAGGAGTATTTGGAAATGTCCTTTATTGTTTTTACAACTGCAAATTACTCCATTCAGCACTACATCAACATTGTTGGAGCAGATCTGTATCAATGAACACAAAACTGTTTTATATTCCTTTGCTAATACAAATAGATTTGTAATAATGAGTCTTGTGCATATATCTAGTCATACCAATGTGGGTAGGATAAATTGCTAGACATAGGATTGCTGGGTTGAGATAAAAGTATACCAAAAAAAAAAATTTTTAAGATTTTGCCAAATTCTTTCTTTTACGGATTTAGATTGTAACATTTTGCATGCACTTAAGCAATATATTCATGTACTTACTTCCCTACTGTTAGGTAGTTAGAATAAGAAAAAGGAGTCGAAAATGGCAGTGGCTAAAAGACAAAGAAAGGAAAAGCCCACAAAAACGGAACAAAAAAAAAATCCAAGGACTGAAGTGAGGACTTTAAGTGAAACAAACATTCTCCTTTCTTGGCTAGCCCAATTTACATAGGGCAGGCTCAAGAGGGGGAGAAGACAAATGAATAAAAGGAGGAAGCCAAAATGGATTGAGCCTCTCCTTTGGGATTGGCCCACCCTCACACCTCGAGGGTGTACTTTCCTTTGCTTGCTGAATAAAACTCTGAGCTGTAATCAAGCGGTAACACTGGTCTGCAGTTTCAAATATTTGCTGCAGCAAGACAGAACCAAGGAAATTACACACTCCCCTGACATATCTGTTGCTGTGACCCGGATGTAAGCTAGCTGAAGCAATCTCAGCTTAGCCCCCACGAGGCGGAAAAACCAGCAGAAAACCAATTCGGAGACAGTTCACAGATGGAAGCTGAACATGAAGAAAACCCAGTGTAGTGGAAGTGACAAGAAGCCCAGTGTGCTGGCAACCAGGACGGCAAAAACAAACTCAGCAGAACGCTCACATGGCTCAGTCTCAGATTTCAAAAGACTTCCAGTTAAAGGTAGGAGGTCCTCACGCCTATGGCTGGAAGGACATATGACTAACAAAATTTTAATTCCTTTATAACCTCTCATTTCTTGTTTCCTCGAAGCTCCCGTGAACAGGCCAGCAACAGTGGGTGCAATTGAGGACTCTGACAGGGGCTACTCCCCAATGTGTCCCAAAGGTTCTACTATCTGCTGTGCCTCAGTAGCTGTTGACCAAGTGGGTGAGGGTTCCTCTGTCCTTAATCTCCTTTGGGCCAAAGATCGGGCCAATGAAAATTGTGGGCACAGGTCAGGCATTCAGCAGTTTTTCTGGCAAGTTATGAAAGGGGTTCCTCAGAACGTTTTACCCACTGCTTTTTCTTTCCATCCTTCAACTCCTCTCTCCATCTATGCCACTGTTTACAAAGTATTGGGCAGGTCATCATCTTTCCATTTCTGAAAATTGTGTTTGAAACTCTTTACCCAAGATTGGGACTCAAACTCATGTGGCAGAGACTCTGTGCTATGTATGCTTAGTCACTCAATCATGTCAGGCAGGGACTCAAACATGGCCAAAACCCATGGTGCCTGATTTCAGGACCTATGAAACGCAGGTTCATGATGTCTCATTGCAAACAATTCAGTGAGAGATACAGCGATAGGTAAGAGGTAGATTTGTTTGGATTCAGAGAGAAGCACACTCCAAGAGTGTGGGCCATCACAGCGGGTGAGTGTGATGGCCATGAAATGTGGTGTGGTTAGTTTTTTATGGACTGGATAATTTCCTATGCTAATGAGTGGGAAGATCTGCCGGGGTCCAGCCTCGGCAGGATCCAGGGGATACCCTCAGGATGAACGGCGTCGGCGAGACAGAGAGAGCAGCCTTGATAGGGCCAAGTCTGTGTTTTACTTTTTGACAACTGGTTTTATACCCTTTCACAGAACGTTTTCAAGGTACAAGATGCTTACTCACGATTACACAGGATTAGTATTACATCATTTTGTTTTTTAGGAAAAGCAGGATGTTTTTTGCTTTCTAATTCTATAGTAATTCTTAGCACATGATCTTCTGGCCTTGGGGCCATTAACATTTTATGCAGGTCAGGTGAATGTAAACCTGTTTTCCGTTTTTATGGTGACCTTAACTGAATGGTAGCAGTCTCATAGGGAATTAGTACAGGGTAGAATTATATCCTTGTTAATACAAAAATTAATCCTTCTGCAAAAGTTGTCAGTTGCATTTATCTAAGAAGTTTAGCCCATACAGACTCTGCGGCTTCAGTGAGGCAGCCTCTGCCTAGCACTCCTGGCTGACAATTAACAACCATCTCATTGTTACCACACTAGGGCTAAGTCCTTATTTCTCTAGATCTTAAACTATATTAACAATGGTTTCTATAACACTACCTTAGCACATTAAAAGTAAAACACAGCAAGCAAATCTCAACCCAGTAACCACCTATAGAATAATTTTTCTTATGTTTTCTAATAGGACTCCTTTACCCCTTAAAAAGGCTCTATGTCTATTAGGGCTTTTATATAATCAGGTTCTTTATGCTATTTTATGATTAGGGTATTATAAGCAATCATGCATATTAGTACCAAGGGCATAAATGCATTTGGCTAACAAACTACCAGCAAAGGAGTTTAAATTAAAACACTCCTTTCACCCTGAATAATCTCATAAAATACCACCACCTGGGAAACTTATTGATTAAAGTTCTAAGTTGATTCTTATTTGGGAAGAGATCGGGGAAGGCCTTCCTGCCTGTGTCAGAGAAATTAGGGAGTAGTCCATTGAGGCAGGCATCAGAAAGACAGAGAACATCTTTAAGGTGAGCACCGGGGGCAGCTTTTCGAAATCCCTGAAAACCTGATCTGCCTTGCCCGTCAGGTTTTCTCCCTCGTGGCCTTGTCATGGGTAGGGTCTCGTGTGTTGGCTCCCGGCAAGGATCATTTCAACAATTGGGGAACCACCCACTCCTTGGTTTTTTGACAGTACCTTGGAACTGTCATGGCACCTCTGGGTGTGTTATTCAGCTTGCAGATCAAGGTTCAAGGTTTAAGGATCAAGGTTTAGTTGAATTTGATTTGTCTGCTATCCTGGACCCATTTGATTTTAATCAGTTTATGTTATCCCCTTGGGCTATGTCATTCTTTCAAAAGTTGCACCCTGCCCCCTTCCCTCCTGTTTCATGCTCTTTTGCTGAGCCCCTTCCGAGCCCACAGTGTTGCCTCTACAATCTTCTGGAGGGACAACCAGAAAATAGCTGGTCCTGGGGAGGGAAACACTGAGTAATACCCAATTCCTCTAGATATTCAGACCTTCATCTTTCATGTTTCCTGCAACATGTGCAACAATGGCATCTCTCAGTGAACCCACTAGGGCAATTGACAGGCACACAATGCCTGCTAGAAGTCCATCTGTTGATAGCACTCCTTCAAGAGTAATTGGACTTCCAGGAATGATGTTTGCCACTTTGGGAGTTAGCCCTTCAGGCCATTTGGGCCCAAACACTTATCACCCTCTCCTAAAGTTACAAACATATTCCTGGATTAAATCTCCACACCACTTTTATGGGACATCTGGTTTGTTGCCTCTTATCAATTTGTTCCTAAGCCACTTACTAACTCTTATAACCAGGAACCTAACCCCTTGTAGGCAACACCCCACTTATTATTAAAATATGCTTAATCCCCCTAACAGAACCAGATAACCAACTCCTTTGTCATTACTTCTGTTTTTAGCTAAAGTGGGTCTATGACAATGAAGTGTTTACCATTGGAAATACCCTAAACTGTTCTTATGAAGGACTAGGGGAGGAAATCAGTGACTTACATTCTCTCAGAGCAATAAGAGGATAAGGGTTATGACTATTTCACCAGGTACCCAGTCTCAGGGCACAGCTTTGGATTGCTTTACATCATGGAATCTATTCCCATCTGCGTTGGACAAACTGGCAATGAGTTAAGATTCAGTTCAGTTCAATCTCTCAGCCGTGTCCAACTCTTTGCAACCCCATGGACCACAGCACGCCAGGCCTCCTTGTCCTTCACCAACTCCCAGAGTTTACTCAAATTCATGTCCATTGAGTCAGTGATGACATCCCACGATCTCATCCTCTGTCATCTCTTTCTCTCACCTTCAATCTTTCCCAGCATTAGGGTCTTTTTAAATGAGTCAGTTCTTCCCATCAGGTGGTCAAAGTTTTGGAGTTTCAGCTTCAGTATCAGTCCTTCCAATGAACATTAAGGACTTATTTCCTTTAGGATGGACTGGTTGGATCTCCTTGCAGTCTAAGGGACTCTCAAGAGTCTTCTCCAACACCACAGTTCAAAAGCATCAATTCTTCGGTGCTCAGCTTTCTTTATAGTCCATCTCTCACATCCATACATGACTACTGGAAAAACCATAGCCTCGAATAGACAGACCTTTGTTGGCAAAGTAATGTCTCTGATTTTTAATATGCTGTCTGGGTTGGTCATAACTTTTCTTCCAAGGAGTAAGCGTCTTTTTATTTCATGCCTGCAGTCACCATCCGCAGTGATTTTGGAACCTCCCAAAATAAATCTACCACTGTTTCCACTGTTTCTCCATCTATTTGTCATGTAGTGAGGAGACTGGATGCCATGATCTTTGTTTTCTGAATGTTGAGTTTTAAGCCAACTTTTTCACTCTCCTCTTTCACTTTCATCAAGAGGCTCTTTAGTTCTTCTTCACTTTCTGCTATAAGGGTGGTGTCATGTGCATATCTGAGGTTATTGATATTTCTCCCAGCAATCTTGATTCCAGCTTGTGCTTCATCTAGTCCAGCATTTCTCATTATGTACTCTGCATATAAGTTAAACAATATGCAGCCTTGATGTACTCCTTTTCCTATTTGGAACCAGTACATTATTCCATGTCCAGTTCTAAATGTTGCTCTGTGACCTGCATACAGATTTCTCATGAGGCGGTCAGGTGGTCTGGTATTCCCATCTCTTGAAGAATTTTCCACAGTTTATTGTGATCCACACAGTCAAAGGCTTTGGCATAGTCAATAAAGCAGAAATAGATGTTTTTCTGGAACTCTCTTGCTTTTCAATGATCCAGCAGATGTTGGCAATTTGATCTCTGGTTCCTCTGCCTTTTCTAAATCCAGCTCGAACGTCTGGAAGTTCATGGTTCACATATTGTTGAAGTTTGGCTTGGAGAATTTTGAGCATTACTTGCTAACGTGTGAGATGAGTGCAATTGTGCAGTACTTTGAGCATTCTTTGGCATTGCCTTGCTTTGGGATTGGAATGAAAACTGACCTTTTCCAGTCCTGTGGCCACTGCTGAGTCTTCCAAGTTTGCTGGCATATTGAGTGCACTTTCACAGCATCAACTTTTAGGATTTGAAATAGCTCACCTGGAATTCCATCACCTTCACTAGCTTTGTTCGTGGTGATGCTTCCTAAGGCCCACTTGATTTCACATTCCAGGATGTCTAGCTCTAGGTGAGTGATCACAACGGGATTATCTGGGTCATGAAGATCTTTTCTGTAGAGTTCTTCTGTGTATTCTTGCCACCTCTTCTTAATATCTTCTGCTTCTGTTATGCCCATACCATTTCTATCCTTTATTGTGCCCATCATTGCATAAAATATTCCCTTGGTATCTCTAATTTTCTTGAAGAGATTTCTCTTCTTTCCCATTCTATTGTTTTCCTCTATTTCTTTGCATTGATTGCTGAGGAAGGCTTTCTTATCTCTCCTTGCTATTCTTTGGCACTCTGCATTAAAATGGATGTATCTTTCCTTTTCTCCTTTGCTTTTGGCTTCTCTTCTTTTCATAGCTATTTGTAAGAGACAAATAGACAACAACACAAGAGAAGACTCTACACATGGACATCATCAGATGGCCAACACTGAAATCAGATTGGTTATATTCTTTGCTGCCAAAGATGGAGAAGCTCCATATAGTCAGCAAAACAAAACTAGGAGCTGACTGTGGCTCAGATCATGAACTCCTTATAGCCAAATTCAGACTTAAATTGAAGAGAGTAGGGACAACCACTAGACCACTCAGGCATGACCTAAATCAAATCTCTAAGGATTATACAGTGGAAGTGAGGAATAGATATAAGGGAGTAGATCTGATAGACAGAGAGCCTGATGAACTATGGACGGAGGTTCATAACATTGTACAGGAGACAGGAAGCAAGACCATCCACACGAAAAAGAATGCAAAAAAGCAAAATGACTGTCTGAGGAGGTCTTCCAAATATCTCTGAAAAGAGTTAAGATTACAACTCCTTAATTCTCCCCAGCACTAGTCATGCTGGAGACCTTGGGGACCCCCAACTCCAGCCTGGGCATCCTCAACCTGCCTAGGTATCTGGTCCCTTCAGTTTTTCACACCTCCACCTGCTCAGGGATCCACCAATCCAAGGGTTCCAGGAGGTTGACATGCCTCGACCTGCCCAGGGACCCAATCCTTGGGAGACCAACTTGCCTCAACCTGCCTGGGGATTCGATCTCCAGGAGGTTGTCACAACTCAACCTGCTCGGGGATCTGCACCCTGACCCAGGGATGCCTGGCTCTCTGGTTGCAACAGTATTGGATAGGATAAACTTCAGAAAGACTCACCCCTAAGAAAGTCCACCCATGGAAATAGAAGGAAGCCTATTGGTTGTGGGACTGTACCCTGTCTCAGTTATAACTCGGGAGTCCAACAAGAACCCCATTGCCTTTCTGGAAAGGCCAAAAGAAGCCCTCCAAAAATTTACCAATGTGGACTTAAGACTCTTACAAGGGACAGGTGATTTTAAAGGACAAATTCCTGTCCCAATGTGCATCAGACATCAGAATAAAGTTACAACAGCTACAGCAGCAGAACCCTGCTGCCTCTTTAGATGAGATGGTCCAGATAGCCACCAATATCTTTTATAACAGAGAACAGAAGAGGGAGGCCAAGGCCCAGGAAAGGGAGAAAATGAAAGAGACAAGCAAGCCCAGATGCTGGCCACCCTCCAGAGAAGCCCTTGGGCAACCTTAAGTCCTTGAAAGACAAAGCATGAGGCAAATGCCTAATCTGTAGACAGGCAGGACATTGGGCCAAAGAATGTCCAAACCGTGACAAGTCTCCTAAAACAGTTTGTTTAAAATGCCATCAGTTGGGACACTGGACAGTACTCTGACCTCGGTATCCAAGAGCCTCAAAGTCAAGTGCCAAGCCTTCCCTCACGACGGTTCAACAGGACTGAAGCAGTCCACTCCAGCCAGTCCACCTGTCACAGATAACCATCATGGGGCTGGAGTCTAGTGTGAAACTGGATGTGGCAGGTAGGTCAGAGAATTTCGTGGTGACACAGGGCTACCTACTCTGTCTTGACCCCCTGCTCCAGAGACTTCTCCCCTCAAACCTGTACCATTTTGGGTGCAGTAGGAAAAACAATTACAAAAAAATTCACCCAAGCACTTCTTTGTTGCTGGTATGGACAAATATGTCCCACAGATATTTTACCACCAGTCTCTGGTGGTCCCTGGGTGCCCTACTCCCTTATTGGGAAGAGATCTCTCCCTGCCTTCGAAATCTTGCAGCTATTGCAGTCCTGAGAGAAGATGCTTTAAAACTCTCTATTAGGGGCAAACTAACTATTTTTACCAGCCACCCAGTGAAACAACTCCTGAATGGGAGAGGCCATTTATGGATGTCCGATCAAAGGATCCTCAGATATCAAGTAGCGCTGATGGAAAATCCAGGCCTGACTATATCCCCTTGTGAGGTTCTTAACTCAGCTACCCGCCTGCCTACCCCCGAAGGCTCTCTCCCCTTTCACTCCTGCCTAGAAGCTTTGGACCATTGGACAAAACCCCGAGAAGGATTGTCAGAAGATCCACTGACCAATCCTGAAGAAATCCTGTACACTGATGGAAGCATCTTTGTCTTAGAAGGAAAAATATGAGCCATACATGCAGTAGTCTCCAATTTCGAGACCACAGAGGCTAAACCTTTGCCACCAGTTACTTCATCAGTTATCTGAGCTCATAACCCTGACTCAAGCTTTAGAGCTGGTAAAAGGGAAAAGAGTAGCCATTTATACTTATTCCAAGTAGGTCTTTCTGGTGCTACATGCACATGCTGCTATTTGGAAAGAAAGAGGCCACTTGACTACCCATGGTTTCCCAATCAAGTATGGTGATCAGATCCTTAGACTCTTGGAGGCAGTCCATCTGCCTGCTGATGTTTCAGTCTCCCACTGTAAAGGACACCAAAAAGGGAGCACAGAAGTGGCATGAGGGAACCAAGCAGCCAATTAGGCAGCTAAGAGAGCAGCATTACAGAACCATGACCTAATAGGGGTTGCCACCTTAGTTCCACAGACTAATTTGCCAGAAACTCCTTCATACACTGAAGGTGAGACTCTGAAAGCTAAGATTGAGAGCTTTCAAGAAGATCATATGGGGTGGTTCCAAAAGGATAGACTCCTTTTTCTGCCTGGGGACTTCCACTGGATGTTGGTTTACTCCTTACATGCCACCACTCATCTAGGGGAGAAGGTCTTCCAAAGATTACTAGAAAGGTCCTTCAAAGAAACAGGCCTCCAAACAACTATAAGGAAAATGGTCTCCTCTTGTCCCACTTGCCAATTAAACAACCCCCAAGGAGCTCAAAGACCCCAGCTGGCCCAGCCCGTCCAATAGCATGGCACCTACCCAGGAGAGGACTGGCAGATGGACTTCACCCAGATGCCAGTTTCTCAAGGGTATAAATACCTACTAGTCATGATAGATACATTCACAGGATGGATTGAAGTCTTTCCCACCCAGACTGAGAAGGCCAAGGAGGTGGTTAAAAAAGAAAAAAAAAAAAACTTCTCCATGAAATCATTCCAAGATTTGGCCTGCCCAGGTCAATACAAAGTGACAATGGAACATCTAAGGTCACTTCTAAGGTCACCCAAGGGGTCTTCTAAAGCATTGGGCATTACTTATTACTTATTATCTCCATTGTGCCTGAAGTCCTCAGTCTTCAGGAAAAGTAGAAAGAGCCAACCAATTCTTAAAATTAGTGATAAAAAGGTAACCCAGGAGACGTCCCTTGGATGGAAGGAGGCTTTACCAATAGCTCTCCTCCACACCCATATTGCTCCTAAGGAACACGTTGGTCTTAATCCTTATGAGATGGTATATGGGAGACCTTTTGTTTATGTCTTCCTAGATCCAGAGGCTCAGACCCTCTGGTCTTATACTATGGCCATTGGGCAATTCCAACAGGATATATACTTGTGGAGTATCAACCAGGAACCAAAAGATTCTAAATAGCCAGTGCTAAATGCCCCAGGGACTGAAGCCCTAATTAAAGTCTAGAAAGATGGGTCCCCAAAGGTTCAACTCCAGCCCATATGGAAGGGCCGCTACCCTGTAATACTTTCTACCCCCACAGAAGTCAAGGTCCCAGAACATGACTCCTGGATTCACTACACACGAGTCAAGCTGTGGAAGAAAACAGAAGAGGACATTCAATACACCTGTGAAGCCCTGGGAGATCTGATACCTATTCAGGACTACAAATTACTGCCATCCTAATGATGGCAGAAAAATTAAGTTTATGGGGATAAGATTTCTCAGGATTGCTCTAAAAAGCCAACACAGTGTGGCAGGGGTTGTACTCCAAAATAGACAGGAGATAGATCTCCTGATCCCTGAACAAGGAGGGACTTGAGCCATCTTGAATGAGACGTGTTGTTTCTGGATAAATACCTCTAACCAAGTTAAAGAAAGTCTCACGGTCCTCAAGAAAAACATTCAGATCCTACAGGATCTCAAAGAATGAGCTGGAGAGTTCTCAGGGTGGCTGCAATCTCTCTTTGGGGGATCCTTCTCATGGTGAGGGGGGATTTTGAGTTGGCTAATGCCCCTACTAATGCCTGTTATCACCATATTGATGCTGCTCATGATTGCTCCATGTATCATCAATTGTCTAACACGTTTTGTCCTGCCCAGGTCAACAAACTACAACATGCAATGTCAGTTCAACAAGGATATATAAAACTATACCTGGCCACAGAAAATATCACTCACCCTTAGATGGACACAACTATAAGGACTCTGAGGCTTGAGAAAAGACTATCAAGACTATCAAGAGAGGGAGGCCCAATGCCCCTCGCCATCCCAGATCAGCAGGAAGTAGCCAAGTAGCCAAGAGACCTTATTGCCCCTATTCCCAAAGAATTGGGCCTCCCATATCTTGAGGAGGGAAAGTTATGTAGTTAGAAGAGGAAAAAGGAGTCCAAAATTGTGATGGCTAAAAGACAAAGAAAAGGAAAAACCTGCAAAAATGGTACAAAAGAAAATCCAAGAAACGGAGTGAGAACTTCGGGGGAATCAAACATGCCCCCTTCTTGGCTTGCCCAGTTTGCATAACGCAGGTTCAAGGGGGGAAGGAGATAGATGAATAAAAGAAGGAAGCCAAAAGGAGATCGAGCCTCTCCTTTGAGGTCAGCTGGCCCTCACGCCTCGAGGTTGTACTTTCCTTTGCTCTCCTAACAAAACTCTGAGCTGTAATTGAGCTGTAATACTGGTCCTCCATTTCAATTCTTTGCTGCAGTGAGACAGAAGTGAGGAAATTACACACTCTCCTGACACTACTATGGCACTAAGAGTATGTTATCAAACCTTTGGATTATTGCCAATATTACACTCTTCCCAGTTTAATTTTAACTTTTTTTGTGTGTGTGCTGAACATCTTTACATATTTTCACAACTATTTGCATTTTTTTCTGTAAAATCTCTTCCCAATTTTTTATTGTTTTAAAGTTTTTTTATTTCTTTATTTTTTAATACAAATTTATTTATTTTAATTGGAGGCTAATTACTTTACAATATTGTAGCGGTTTTGCCATACATTGACATGAATCCATGGGTATACATGTGTTCCTCATCCTGAACCCCCCCCCCCACCTCCCTCCCCATCACATTCCTCTGGGTCATCCCAGTGCATCAGCCCCGAGCATCCTGTCTCATGCATCGAACCTGGACTGGTGATTCGTTTCACATATGATATACATGTATATCATATATACATGTATATACACCTTTCAATGTCATTCTCCCAAATCATCCCACCCTCGCCCTCTCCCACAGAGTCCAAAAGACTGTTCTATACATCTGTGTCTCTTTTGCTATCTCGCATACAGGGTTATCATTACCATCTTTCTAAATTTCATATATATATGTTAGTATACTGTATTTGGTGTTTTTCTTTCTGGCTTACTTCACTCTGTATAATAGGCTCCAGTTTCATCCACCTCACTAGAACTGATTCAAATGTATTCTTTTTAATGGCTGAGTAATATTCCATGGTGTATATGTACCACAGCTTCCTTATCCATTCGTCTGCCAATGGACATCTAGGTTGCTTCCATGTCCTAGCTATTGTAAACAGTGTTGCAATGAACATTGGGGTACACGTGTCTCTTTCAGATCTGGTTTCCTTGGTGTGTATGCCCAGGGATTGCTGGGTCACGTGGCAGTTCTATTTCCAGTTTTTTAAGGAATCTCCACACTGTTCTCCATAGTGGCTGTACTAGTTTGCATTCCCACCAACAGTGTAAGAAGGTTCCCTTTTCTCCACATCCTCTCCAGCACTTATTGCTTGTAGACTTCTGAATAACAGCCATTCTGACTGGCGTGAAATGGTACCTCATTGTGGTTTTGATTTGCATTTCTCTGATAATGAGTGATGTTGAGCATCTTTTCATGTGTTTGTTAGCCATCTGTATGTCTTCATTGGAGAAATGTCTGTTTAGATCTTTGGTCCCTTTTTTGATTGGGTCGTTTATTTTTCTGAAATTGAGCTGCAGGAGTTGCTTGTATAATTTTGAGGTTAATTCTTTGTCAGTTCCTTCATTTGCTATTGTTTTCTCCCATTCTGAAGGCTGTCTTTTCACCTTGCTTATAGTTTCCTTTGTTGTGCAAAAGCTTTTAAGTTTAATTAGGTCCCATTTGCTTATTTTTGTTTTTATTTCAAATACTCTGGGAGGTGGGTCATAGAGGATCCTGCTGTGATTTATGTCGGAGAGTGTTTTGCCTATGTTTTCCTATAGGGGTTTTAATAGCTTCTGGTCTTACGTTTAGATCTTTAATCCATTTTTAGTTTATTTTTGTGTATGGTGTTAGAAAGTGTTCTAGTTTCATTCTTTTACAAGTGGTTGACCAGTTTTCCCAGCACCACTTGTTAAAAAGGTGGTCTTTTTTCCACTGTATATTCTTGCCTCCTTTGTCGATGATAAGATGTCCATAGGTGCGTGGATTTATCTCTGGGCTTTCCTTTTTGTTCCGTTAATCTATATTTCTGTCTTTGTGCCAATACCATACTGTCTTGATGACTGTGGCTTTGTAGTAGAGCCTGAAGTCAGGCAGATTGCTTCCTCCAGTTCCATTCTTCTTTCTCAAGATTACTTTGGCTATTCGAGGCTTTTTGTATTTCCATACAAATTGTGAAATTATTTGTTCTAGTTCTGTGAAGAATACCATTGGTAGCTTGATGGGGATTGCATTGAATCTATAGATTGCTTTGGGTAGTATACTCATTTTCCCTAAATTGATTATTCTGATCCATGAACATGGTATATTTCTCCATCTATTTGTGCCCTCTTTGATTTCTTTCACCAGTGTTGTATAGTTTTCTATATATAGGTCTTTTGTTTCTTTAGGTAGATATATTCCTAAGTATTTTATTCTTTTTGTTGCAACGGTGAATGGAATTGTTTCCTTAATTTCTCTTTCTGTTTTCTCATTGTTAGTGTATAGGAATGCAAGGGATTTCTGTGTGTTGGTTTTATATTCTGCAACTTTACTATATTCATTGATTAGCTCTAGTAATTTTCTGGAGGAGTCTTTAGGGTTTTCTATGTAGAGTATCATGTCATCTGCACACAGTGAGAGTTTTACTTCTTCTTTTCCAATCTGGATTCCTTTTATTTCTTTTTCTGCTCTGATTGCTGTGGCCAATACTTCCAAAACTATGTTGAATAGTAGT
Source organism: Dama dama (assembly GCF_033118175.1). Taxonomy (NCBI): domain Eukaryota; kingdom Metazoa; phylum Chordata; class Mammalia; order Artiodactyla; family Cervidae; genus Dama; species Dama dama. The sequence continues at coordinate 85,202,000 of NC_083691.1, read as the reverse complement.
GGTGAGAGTGGGCACCCTTGTCTTGTTCCTGACTTTAGGGGAAATAAATGGATGTTGAGTTTTGTCAAAGGCTTTCTCTGCATCTATTGAGGTAATCATATGGTTTTTATTTTTCAATTTGTTAATGTGCTGTATTACGTTGATTGATTTGTGGATTTTGACGATTCCTTGCATCCCTGGGATAAAGCCCACTTGGTCATGATATATGATCTTTTTAATATGTTTTGGATTCTGTTTGCTAGAATTTTGTTAAGGATTTTTGCATCTATGTTCGTCAGTGATATTGGCCTGTAGTTTTCTTCTTTTGTGGCATCTTTGTCAGGTTTGGCATTAGGGTGATGTTGGCCTCATAGAATGACTTTGGAAATTTATCTTCCTCTGAAATTTTCTGGAAGAGTTTGAGTAGAATAGGTGTTAGCTCTTCCCTAAATTTTTGGTAGAATTCAGATGTGAAGCCATCTGGTCCTGGGCTTTTGTTTCCTGGAAGGTTTCTAATTACAGTTTCAATTTCCATGCTTGTGATGGGTCTGTTAAGATTTTCTATTTCTTTCTGGTTCAGTTTTGCAAAGTTGTACTTTTCTAAGAATTTGTCCATTTCTTCCAAATTTTCCGTTTTATCGGCATATAGTTCCTGATAGTATTCTCTTATGATCCTTTGTATTTCTGTATTTCTTTGTATTTATTTATTTTAAAAGATCTTTATATATTAGTGACACCATCCCTTTCTATAAAACAAGGATAGGCAAATAAACAACTTTTTATGTAAAGGGCCAAATACTAAATATTTTAAGTTTCATGAATAATGTGATCTTTGTCAAACCACTTAACCTTGTTACTGTAGCACAAAAGTAACAAGAGACAACACATAAAAAATGAACATGGTTGTGTTTCTAAAACACTTAAGGGCACTGACATTTGGATTACAATTAAATTTCATGCATCATATTCTTTCCTTGATTTTTGTCAACAACTTAATAATGCAAAAATCATTCAAAGCTTATGGGCTACACAAAAACAGGCAACAAGGCTGAACTTAATGGATTAAATTAGAGTTTTGTCAATTATCTATGGCCAAAATTTTCTGTTTATCTTTTAAAAAGTTTGTTATGATTTTTGGTTTTTACCATTGCCATGAATGTTTGTTTAAATGTAGTAATATATATTAGTTTCCTCTATTGAATCTAAATTTAGAATCATAGTTAGGAAAGTTTATGTACTTACAAATTGTATGACTAATATCTTCTAAGATTTTTTTCTTCTTCACTACACAGTCTGATTCTTATGGAAACAGCTCTATTGTTTAGAATGAGCCATATTTCACTGTCTGTCTGAGTTCTTTCAGGCTGCTACTGAAAAATACTATACATGAAGTGACTTATGAACGACAAATGTTTATTTCCCACAGTTTGGAGACTAGAAAGCCCAAGATCATTGTGCTGATGGATTTCTTGTCTACGAAGGGCCTAATTTCCTGCTAATGGATGGGCATCTTCTCACTTTAATCTCAGATGATGGAAGAGTAAGAGATCTCTTTGAGTTTTCTTTTATAAAGACACTGGTCCCATTCATGAGGGTTCTACCTGTAGAACCTAATCACCTAGCAAAGACTCCATCTTCTAATACAAAAATCTTGAGGATAAAATATCAACATATGAATTTGGGATCCATTGTATCATCCATCTATTACAGCATCCATGAATAAAAAATTCCTCTCTCTCCTGATGATATGATGATAAGTAGGAGCACATATCTCCTTGCAATTGAGCCTACATCTGAAAAATTTTATTGCACTTCTTTGGTGTGTGCATGTCTCTATGTGACATAACACACTCTTAAAAATGAATTTTTATGTACATTTTAATGTATAGTAGAGCTAGGCTACCCCCCTTCATCTCTCATCTTTATATGGGTTTCCAGGTTAAGCACATTTGCTTATTACTATAAATATACTTTCAACATGTTTGTCTGGCTCCAGAACAAAAAACAGCGTCATAAAGACTTTTTAGTTGTGATTTTGTCAAAGTTGCCAATCAGCCTTATTATTATCTTTATACGGTCAACTTTTCTTTCAAAAACATGGTATGTCAAGAACAAGGTAAACACACAGAAGTCTACCTTTGTGTCTTTCTAGAGTCTTTTACTTTTTTTTTTTTTAATACTCCCTCTCTTATTAAATTTAGGTTAGGTTTTTTGTTAAATGATTTGTTGATTTGTTTTATCTTACATGAGATTTTTACTTCTAAATGTCTTCTAGTTGACGTTTGTTTTACTTTTGAAAGTTACTGATTTTTTTATCTCAACTCTATAACTTGCTAATTTTTCTAGTTCTCTTCATGTTTGGAACAGTTTTTCATTGATTCTGCTGAGCTTATTGATTAGAATGTAACATATGAATAATTATCATATCAGTTTCAAATAAAGGTGGCTTTACTTTTTCCTTTCCAATATATACCTCTATTTTTTTCCTAATCTGATACTTTCAAAACAACATTGAGTAATACTCCCTATACTGTATTAAAGAGAGATGGGATATTATTCTTGACTTCATAAGTAAAGCCTTTGGTATTTCCACAGTAAGTGAGAGATTCTCTTCTTGGATGGCATCACCAACTTGATGGACTTGAGTCTGAGCAAGCTTTGGGAGATGGTGATGGACAGGGAAGCCTGGCATGCTGCAATCCATGGGGCCACGAAGAGTTGGATACAACTAAGCAACTGAGCTGAAATGAACTGAAAAGACTATGTTAGGGACCATGGTTTATGTATTTCATCATGTTATTGAAACATACACCAGTTTACATTTTCCAAAATGAATAGGTATTTAAATTTGTCATATTTATTATATATAATTAAATCACTCTAAAATTTTCTCCTTATACTATATATAACAAATTATCTTAATGAGTTTCCAAATAATGAACTACTCTTGCAGTACTAGAAGTAACCCCAGTAACTCATGATATTTTATCTTTAATGGGTCAGTAGATTGTTTACCAATACTTTATTTTTATCAATATGCATAATCAATAAAATTTGCCTACAGCTTTCTTTACAGCCCAGTCTTGTCAAGCTTTAGAATTACATTTATATTCACATTATAGAAAAAACTTGGAGTTTTCTTTTTGTGTTTTTCCTACTTTTTTGGTGCAAATATTTTAAGCAATATTGGAATTATTTATTGGGAGAAATCGCTTTTGAAATTACCTGGAAATGAGAAATTTGATGAGAAGTACTCTAATTTTTATATTTTCTAAGCTAAATCTCTCTTTAGAATTTTAATCTCAGAGTCACTTCGAAAAGCATTTTTTCTAGAAAAGTATATATATCATGTAGATTTTCAAAAGAGTCTTCATAGAATTGTGTAAAGTAGCCTTATATTTTGAAATAACTTATTTTTGTGTCTTCTCTTTTCTTTGGTTAGGTTTTTTATAAGCTGTAAAACTCTGTCAAACTCTTCATTCCATGGAGATTTTTTAGGTGCAATATTTTTTATATAAACAATATTTTTCTATTCATTTTTTTCTGTCCTCTTTCTTTTTAAATTTATTGCATTTTTCTTGAGTTACTTTTCTTTTTGGATTCAGTGTCAAGGCATTTATTTTAAATTTAATTTTTATTTATATGTTTGAATGTTATCATTTTCTCTGATAATTGATTCATATTCTTTGAGACACCATGGACTGCAGCACACCAGGCTCCTCTTCCTTCACTATCTCCTGGAGTTTTATCATATTCATGTCCATTGAATCAATGATACTATCTAAGCATCTCATCTTCTGAAACCCCTTTTCTCCTTTTGCCTTCAATCTTTCCCAGCACCAGGCTCTTTTCCAATGAATCAGCTCTTTGCGTCAGGTGGCCAAGTATTTGAGCTTCAGCTCCAGCATCAGTCCTTCTGATAAATATTCAGGATTATTTTCCTTTAGGATTGACTGGTTTCATCTCCTTGTCATCCAAGGGACTCTCAAGAGTCTGCTCCACCTCCACAATTTAAAAGCATCAATTCTTCAGTGCTCAGCCTTCTTTATGGTTCTCACATCTATACTTGACTACTGGGAAAATCATAGCTTCGACAATACAGACCTTTGGTAGCAAAGTGATGTCTCTGTTTTTTAATATACTGTCTAGGCTGTCATAACTTTCCTTCCAATGAGAAAATATCTTTTAATTTCATGACTGCAGTCACCATCCACAGTGATTTTAGACCCCAAGAAAATAAAATCTGTCACTGCTTCCACTTTTTCCCCTTCTGTTTGTCATGATCTTAGTTTTTATAATATTGAGTTTCAAGACAGTTTTTTCACTCTCCCCTTTCACCTTCATCAAGAGATTCATTAGATTCTCTTTGCTTTCTGCCATGAGAATGGTATCATCTGCATATCTGAGGTTATTGATATTTCTCCTGGCAATCTTGATTCCAGCTTGTTATTCATCCAGCCCAGCATTTCTCCTGATATACTCTGCATAGAAGTTAAAAGAGCAGGGTGACAATATACAGCCTTGACATACTCCTTTTCCTATTTGGAACCAGTCTGTTGTCCCATGTACAGTTCAAACTGTTGCTTCCTGACCTGTATACAGGTTTCTCAAGAGGTTTACCAAGAGGTGGTCTGGTATTCCCATCTCTTTAAGAATTTTCCACAGTTTATTGTGATCCACACAGTCAAAGGCTTTGGCATAGTCAATAAAGCAGAAATAGATGTTTTTCTGGAACTCTCTTGCTTTCCCAGTGATCCAGCAGATGTTGGCAATTTGATCTCTGGTTCCTCTGCCTTTTCTAAAACCAACTTGAACATCTGGAAGTTCACGGTTCAGGTATTGCTGAAGCCTGGCTTGGAGAATTTTGAGCATTACTCTACTAGTGTGTGAGATGAGTGCAATTATACTGTAGTTTGAGCATTCTTTGGCATTACCTTTACAGAAATTAACTCAAATGAATTAAAGGTCTAAGTTTAAGACAGGATACCAAAATACTCCTAGAGAAAAATATAGTCAGAATACCCTTTGACATAAATCACAGCAATATATTTTTGGATCTGTATACTAATGCAGAGGAAACAAAAGCAAAAATTAAACAAATGGGACTTAATTAAATGTAAAAGGTTTCACACAGCAAAGGAAACCATCCACAAAACAAGTAGACACCCTATTAAATGGGAGAAAATGCAAAACAGCAGAAAATATTTGCAAATGATATGACTGACAAGGAATTAACAGATACACAAAATACATTTAAAATATATAAACATCTCATACAGCTCAATATCACAAAAACAAACAACCCAATTATCAATTCTCTCTAGATGTCTTTTTATATTATATCATATCATTTCAGAATTTGCCTAATTATGAATTAAGCTTTTTTCATTATCTCTATCATTAACGACTTTTATATCTTTTTCAAAGTACTGTGATAAAATTTTCATTTTTTGTGTGCATGTTGTTCTTTCATACTCTCATGGTCTATAAACCAGTCTTTTTATCATTATTATTACTGTTTTCATTAATTAATTTCTGTAGGATTCAAACATAATCCTTTTAGGTTGTTTCATATGAGATTAATTTTTTTTGACTGCTATAGGATAGGGAGATTTAAGATTACTCTTTTGATTATTTTTCTGAATAATAGAAGCTGTCAACATTTGCTGGGCTACCTTTAGAGCTACCCAGCAATTGGGTCTTTTACTGTCTGAGAGTTTCTTATCTTTGTCTCACGTACCCTCTTTTATGCAGCTCTTCTTTTCCTTCTGCCCAGAATATCTCTGTAATTCAATCCAGATTCTACTCTTAGCAATTTCTTTTCAATGTGTAAGCTTATTGTAATAGTGTAAGCTTACACTAGCACTTTCAAAACATCAGTTGGAACCACCTGGCATTGGTCAAACTTTTCCTAGTCTATCCACAGTTACCTAGAGCCTGCACGGCCACAGAGTTTGCTCTTCTGTTGATTCACCCATGATTTCCACCCTGGCAGGGAACCCCTTAGTTTGGGGAAGACACTTTGTTGTGACTTAGTTGTTAGATTGTTTCTCAAGGTCACCATAGTTTTCTTTGCTTTTCACACTTTCTCCTGCACAATTTTTCATATAATTGAATCTTAAATATATTAGTAGTTTGGCCCTAAGCACTATTATTTGGGAGTTTCTTTTGTCACTTAGTTTTAATAACATCCATGCAGTTTAGGGTTTTGACTATTGTTGGCTTGTTTTTGCCATTTTATGAACTGAAATACTATGTTTTTGAGGGTGATTATAAAAAACAGGAAGGTTCAAAACTTGACTACTTCTGCCACTTTATTACTATGACACTCTTCTACTTAAACTTTGATTAAACATACCTGACTATGAAAACTCAGAAAATTAAATATCTTCTTTGTACCACAATATGAAACAATTTTACTGCATTTCATATCTCTAAGGGATTCTTAGATTACTGAGAAATGACAATCATACAGAACTGGAAAATATATGTTAAAAACAATTGATCTGGAAAGATATTCAAAGCACTTCTCAGGAACTTTAAATTAAGCTGTACACAAAATTATGGATTAAAAGTAAACTATTTAGTTGCCTGATATTTTTTCTCTTTTTAATTATTTAAATGGAGGATAATTACTTTATAATATTGTGATGGTTTTTATCATACATCAACATGAATGAGCCACAGGTATACATGTGTTCCCCCATCCTGAACTGCCTTCCCACCTCCCTCCCTATCCTACCCCTCTGGGTTGTACCAGGGCACCAGCTTTGGGTGCCCTGCTTCATGCATCAAACTTGCACTGGTTATCTATTTTACATATGATAATATACATGGTTCAATGCTATTCTGTCAAATCATCCCACCCTTGCCTTCTCCCACTGAGTCCAAAAGTTTGTTCTTTTTGTCTGTGTCTCCTTTGCTGCAGATATATATATCTGCACAGCCCATAACTATGTGCAGATATGCTCAACTTCATTAGTCATAGGCTCAGGGAATTGCAAATTAAAACCCCAAACAGAGACCACAACATACCCACTAGAATAGCTAAAATTAAGAAGCCTGTCAATCCAAAAATATATATATATATGTTCTCATATATATATATAATTATATATATTATATAGTTATATATTAAATATAAATTTAAATATATATATAGTATATAAAAATATATATATACTACTCCTCACATATATATGAGAAATAGTACTCAAATCCAACTAATACATAAAAACAAAAATCTGGAGTAGAGGAAGGTGATATAATAATATATACCTAATAGAGTAAGATAAAACATATTTAATGCAAAATTATATTAATAAATCTGACAGTGATGAAATGGATTATTTCTATAATCAAAAATTACCAAAACTTAATCAAAGCCAGGATAATTCTAAAAATAAATAAAACTTCCTTAAAAGGCACCAGATATTTCATTTAGAGTGGCAACTAGCTAACATGTCATAAAAGGACTTCTAATTGTCTTACAAGTGACTATAAAAATTTAAAAAAGAAAAAATTAACATGCTGCATAATTGAAAAGTAAGTCTAAGAGACAAGCTGTTGATAGGAATATTTTTTCCACCTTCAAAGCTTTTGAAGTGGGATCATAAGTGTAAAAATTTCAGAAGAAAATGTAGCAAAAAAATCAGTATGGTCTTATGACTCACAAATTGGTCTTCACTAAAATTAAAATCTCTGCTTTTTGCAAGACAGTTAGAAAAATGAAGAGATAAACAATATATTTGAAGAATATACTCCCAATGCATACATCAGACCAAAGAACTTTATCCAAAATATATAAATATTTTACAATCCAAAATAAAAGATAAATGACCCAATTAAAATTGGCAGAAGACTTGAAGAGATACTTCACAAAAGAAGACATGCAAACAGCCCATAACCGTGTGTAGAGATATTCAACATCGTTAGTCATCAGAGCAGGGAATTGTAAATTAAAACCACAAAGATACCACAACATACCCACTAGAAGGGCTAAAATTATGAAGCCTGTCAATCCAAAGGACAGAGGCTCCTTTCAATGATTTCTTATTCTACCCTCTCAATTTGGATCATTCTACTGCTGCCTGAATCTTGGTATTTGGCTTCCAATTAAAGAGGAGTCATGTGAGTAAATTCCCTGGCTCATTAATAAAACTGAGCACTGATTTTCAAGCATTGGTAGTACAGGGAAAACTTCAGTCTTAGGTTCCTATCTCTCATTGATAACTTTGGATGATCTGGAATGTTTCATGTGGTAAGAGAACTAGTGGATATTCTCAGAACTAGTGGTAACAGTGAGATGAGTGAGAGTTTTCCGAAAAGAAGGAATTCTTTGGGTAGCAAGCTTATGCGATCCAACCACTTTTCCCACATGGACATTTTCCCTCTATTAACTGTCTTGGATGTTCTTTGTTTAGTCTTCTTAAACAAGTGAATAGATGCCCTATCCATAAAGAGTGTCCCCAGATTTCACATATTTAAAAACTAGAAAAAAATGCTGTCACAGCAAATGGTCATGAGATTCTCAGGGAAGGCAATGGTCATAAGAAAGCATTCCCTGAAAAAACAGTGATGGTTTATGAGGGAGAGATGTTTCCTTATATGGATAATTTTTAAGTCTTTGTAGTCAGAATCCACATAGAAAATCAGCAATGTGAAACAAACAATACAACATAAAACTATATTTAGAGATTCATGAATCCATTAAATCATACTTTGATATCTTCTTCATGAAACTAAGTATGCTGAATAAATTCTGAATAAAATGCACTGGAAAACTATGCAATAACTTGTGACAGACTGTTTTAAGTAAATAAATCTGAACTAAATAATGTATGAACATGCACACTTGCCACTGTCTCTTTGATTTTGCTTAAAAGAGTGCCTTGCAAAGAGTAGTTGCTTATTAAATATTTACTAAATGAATGAAGGGCATATATTTGAATTCAAATAGGTAGATTTTTAAAAGACAGCTTCAGGGTGATGATAAATAGAGGGGGAATAATGCCTTCAATTTTTAATAGTAAAAAAAAAAAAGAGATTCAATTGCAATATGCCCAGCACATCTGAGGAAATTGATTTGGATAAAAAATTATTCCCTGTGTACATTATGACTGAAGGGGATTGAGAAGAGAGGATGTGTGACAGTTATACAGTTCCTGGTTATTTACAGGAAGAAAACTAATCAAATCAATAACCAAACTGACTTTTTAAGTGTATTTTAATCAAAGGCATATCTTCTTCCTCCCAAAAGCTCTGAAACAAGCCATCCTTGCCCCATTCTGGATTCCATATTGTCATTTATGAAAACTACCGTGTTGACTGGTTGAATAAATTTTTTAAAGTGACCATTTCACCTTCATTGCATGCTATTAAATCTATAAATCCCTTATATTAAAAACATAAACATAATGACATTTTTAATTGACAGTTTCTATTCATTCACCTTCAACAATAGTTGCAGAGGCAACCAGAAATAAAATATTCTTTCTTTTTTTTGGTTGTGCCTTGTGGGATCTAAGTTCCCAACCAGGGATTGAACCAGGGATTGAACCCAGTGAAAGCATGGAGCCCTAACCACTGGACTGCCAGGAAATTTCCCATTTGGCTCCACACTGATTATTGCTAAAAGAATGAAATCGAGATTTTCAAGAACTCAAGTATATTAACTTTAAAATTTTCTTTTCTTTCTATTTTTATTCCCAAACTCAGTTGTTTGTTTCACATTAGTCCCCGAGTAGTGATAACTATTGAACTCTGAGTGAAAAACCTTTAAATGGAATTGAGAGAAGTGTGTACTCATAAAGCATAAAGTGTGTAGTGTTTGTGATGCTGCAAACTCCTTTCAGTGTACATAATCAATCCATATATATTTATCACTGGCATTTAATTCCAAAGCATCACAGCTATGTTGCAGTCATAGATCCTCCTGGCTCTCAGACCAGAGTTTTTAACCACAAGCATAGAAAAGCATTGCTTACAAGTATAACCATTATAAAATGGTTGGGGGCTTCCCCGGTGGCTCAGCAGTAAAGAATCCACCTGCAATGTAGGAGCTGCAGGAGATGCAGGGGTTAGACCCTGCGTTGGGAAGATCCCCTGGAGGAGGGTATGGCAGCCCACCCCAGTATTCTTGCCTGAAGAATCCCATGGACAGAGGAGCCTGGCAGACTACAGTCCATAGAGTCACAAAGAATCATACACAACTGAAGTGACTTAACATGCACACATGCATAGGAATGTTTATTTTTAAGATTGATAATATGCAAATCAGCTTCATTTTTCATTACATTTATATCTTATAGACATACAGTTCTTATTCTGTCCTGTCATTTTATTGCCCCAACCTCATAATATCTTAATACATTATTTACATTTTTTCACATTTGTTTAAATGCTCTTTATTCTGTCAGCATTGTCACAAATAATCTATGGTCCAGCATACCTATATTTGACATTGGACATTGGCTATCTCTCTTGCCTATTTCTTTTCTTATATTTTTTGCCAAAGCCTTTGCATCATTTCATATGTTAGAGCACACTGTCTTCCTTTCCCTTACAGATTATGTTTCACAGGGAACTTTCACTCCTCCTCCAGAACTTCTCTCAAACACAACTGACCTTTTCCATTTCTAAGTTTGCATTAACAGATGGGGAAAAGAGATTTTTTTTGTTTTTTTTTTTTTTTACTCTTCTACTTCAAAATATTCCTAAACATAAGTTGTCAACCACAGTACATAAGCCCTCAACCTTGATATCTGAACTCATTGTGGCCACAGGTCTCTTTCAACTTCTTCAACCAGACAGCGCTCAATGTAATGAAATATTTAATTTGCCAGTAGTTTCTTGTTTTCAAGTCACCTTACATAAAAATATAAAATTAGTTTCCAAACAAATTATTTTTGGAGCCGAAATAACATTACCTTTTAAACATATGTAATAATCTACTCTGGTGTGCTCGATTCACATTTGAACTTAAAGCATATTTTGTAATACTATATGAACTGTTTCAGAATTATAGAGTATTAGGAAATCACTGAAACAATAGGATTAATTCATCATAAAGATATTAGAGGTATTTAAATAGTCATGTGAAGCAACATATTTTAGAAGGACAGGAATTCAAATATCAAAGTTTGGTTTATACAGACTTAAAATTCAAGGTTCTTTTTAGAATCTTGCTTAATTACTGACTGCTAGTCTCATGCCACCATTTTATAAAACAAAAGGCTACTGTAGTATTTGGCAGTCAATATGTTAACTAGGCAAGGATTTGTGAGTTTGTCTTCAACTTCTTTTTTGTCATTTTTCGACATCAACTTTTATTACTCTTGCTTTCTTATGTGGTTTAACATCATACAGTTCAGTAACACTGAGGAATTTAGAACACTCTTTTACTCTCTCCCTGATCATTAAAAACATTTTATAGTTCAAGGGCTTCCCAGGTGGCGGTAGTGGTGAAGAACCTGCCTGCCACTGCAGGAGACATAGGGGACTGCAGCTGGATCTCTGGGTCAGGAAGGACTCTGGAAGAGGGCTTGACAACTCACTCCAGTGTTCTTGCCTGGAGAGTCTAATGGACAGAGGAGCCAGGTGGGCTACATTCCAAAGGGTTGCAAAGAGTCAGGCATGACTGAAGCTCCTTTCCACACACAATAGATTAAGATTGATATGAATTCTTCGGATATCATCCTGAACACCTCATTGGTCCCCAGTTCAGTTATGGGGAACTGTGATCAGTAGCATCTGTTAATAAGTAGCTTCCATTTTGCTTGTAAATGTAAATGAAATATATCTCCAGCAACTGAGAGTAAAAGGAGAAAACAGAAAGCTTTCTTACGGGAGAACTATTATTGTTCAGTCGCTCAGTCTTGTCTGACTCTGAGACTCCACGGACTGCAGCATGCCACGCTTCCCTGTCCTTCACCATCTCCTGGAGCTTGCTCAAACTCATGTCCATTGAATCATTGATGCCATCCAACCACCTTATCCTCTGTTATCACCTTCTCCTGCCTTCGATCTTTCCCAGCATCAGGGTCTCTTCCTGTCTTTTTCCAGGAGAACAGAGGCAGGCAGGTACTTAAAGCAGAACACGCCGAATGGGAACATGGTTGTTTCTCATGCATTTGCAAACTGGTAGAGAAACAGACTTTGTCTAGCTCCCAACTGCCTGACCTCCTCAACAGTCCTGACACAGAAAACTCTACAGGTAAAGTTCTTTCTTTGTCATATATTTAATATAATTAAATATTGGCAATATCTATCTGATAGCTTTTACTGCTATTGTTCAGATCAGTGATCAGTTATCTCTGGGAGCATTCTGAAAGATTCATCTAGTCATTTTCAGTCTTTGATCCAAATTATTACAGTTGAGTAAATTTAATGATTCTTTTTTATCTTCATCCATGACTGATTAAGTGAGTTGAATTGATTTGAGCATTTTTTACTCTCATCCTCACTCATATATGCCACATGATTGCCTTCTTCTGTCTCCTTTTCCAATGGATGGACAGTTGGCTTTTGCCTTTGAAGTTCACTTAACTTTGTTTTTGCTTTGGACCAGACTAAGAGAGGGATTACCAACTCTATTTTTTTTTCCTATTTGTTTGTTTGTTTGAAGCAAAGACTTCAAAGACAATCGGGGCTGCCAGTTCTTCAGTGCTATGACAGGTTTAGACATATCAACAGTGCCAACGCAACAATTTGTTGCTGTGTACGTGGGTGCCCGCAAGCCAGTTAGGAATGGAATTATATTACATGTGTGTGCATACTCATGTCACTTAACAAGGTTAGTGTCAGGATCTGATTTTTGCCAGATCATTTGCCTGTCAAGTTGCAGAACTGCTGACTCTATTTGAGCAGAATGTGAGCAGAATGAGATGATGGCTTTTACTCCCAGGCAGCTGGTTTAGTAGAGGAATCAGCAGCGTGCTTTCCCTGAGGGTCTGGCTGAGCAGCAATATTCAGTATTGTACATGGGATAACAAGAAAAATAAAGAGAAGGCGCTCGTAGAGGAGAAAGATTAGAAAGGAAGAGATACTAAAGGAAGATTTAAATTTTGGGAAATTGGTCTCTTCACGTAGAAGAATACTGTTCCCCTTGAATCCTTTCAAGCTTCCCTTGAAAGTATCATAATCTACACAGGTCATTTTTAACACCTTAACTCTATTCTACTCATTTTAATCTTGTGCATTTAATATAATTCAGATAAAAATGCTCTAAGTTTATTAATGAATTTTTAATGTTTGAAGCCTTTACACATACTTTTTTTTATCTGTTTGAGTGTCTCTACCCAGTTTACTAACTGGCTAATTTCTAAGCTGAAGCCTTTTCACCTGGTCTCTCTTCCAGGGAGAGTTACCTATCTCCTTATCTATCCTGCCACAGCACTCTAACACAAACCAAAGTATGGGCTTGTAGGTTTATTCTCCCACTAGTACCCAGCTTCTAAAGGCAGACATTTAATCCCTTTCCCCCCTTTCTATCATTCAATAAATGTTTGATGAAAGAATAAACACTGAAAAAATTATTTTTTATGTAGACAAGCTCTTAAAGCAAACATCAAAAATAAAAGTGATAATCTAGATAAGGTGACTTTTTTTCTATATTCTTCTTCACTAACAATATTAGCATGACTGATAGCTACCATTTATTGTGTGCATACCATGCACAAAATCCCATGCTGAGTTCTCTATATTAATCATTTAATTTGAACTCTATAAGAAGCCTATGAGGTAAATTCCATTATTTCTGTCATTGACAGGTGGTAAAACAAAATTTTGAGAGGTGAAATTTATTTCTACATTCCTAAATTGCCGGAGCCTGAATTCATCTCCAGGTCTTCTATATAGAGACCATATCCTTACCCACCCTCTTCACTGCCTTTTGTTTTATTTTACCTCTTATTGGTATTATGTGTATTAAGATAAACAAAGGGCTTCCCTGGTGGCTCAGATGCTAAAGAATTTGCCTGCAATGCAGGAGACTGGGTTCAATCCTTGGGTCAGGAAGATCCCCTGGAGAAGGGAATAGCTACCCACTCTGGTATTCTTGCTGGAGAATTCCATGGACAGAGGAGCTGGGCAGCTTACAGTCTAAAGCTGCTTAACAATATATGTTACATGTTTTATCTAATCAATTCAGATATTTTAAATTTTAAGATTGGTATTCTGATAAAGATGGTATTATCTTTCTACTCTCTTGGGGCTTATTGCGAACACAGGAAAAGAATAGAGAGGTATAAGCTCAGAATAATGAGTAAAATGGAAGAGTTAGCTGAGACAAGAGATTTCCAATTTTTGTTTCCTGCAATTTAGAAAAGGAAGTAAATTTTGATAAAGAAGCAGAATAGAAAAGCAACTTCCCAGAACAGCCATCAAGAGTCAGCACCCAGGGCAAGTCACACCTTGGGAAGATTTGAAATTTAGAAATCCATGTATTTGGAAAATGCGAGGGAAAGGTGGTGTGAAAGACAGGATGATTAAATGACCATCGTTTATTCTCTGTCTGTGCTATGCTCTGCCACCAGGGAAAACCAACTTACAGATTGCTATTTACACTGCAGGTTAAAAAGTAAAAAAAAAAAATTGTCCAATCAAATTGAAGAGACTATCTGGGGGAGAATTAGGGCAGGTAGTAGATTCGGCATCCAGGACATTTGGTGGGGCATCCAAGTACCTAAGTACGTTAGTCGCTCAGTTGTATCTGACTCTGCGACCTCACGGACTATAGCCCACCAGGTTCCTCTTTCATGGTATTCTCCAGGCAAGAACACTGGAGTCGGTTGCCATGCCCTTCTCCAGGGGAATCTTCCCGCCCCAGGGATCAAACCCAGGTCTCTTGCATTGCAGGCAGATTCTTTACCCTGAGCCACCAGGGAAGCCCTCCAAGTACCTATACCTGAAACAAACTTGCCGGTCAATGAGGATTCACATTTATAAATCTTGGGTTATTAATTCATCACTAAGTATGAGTAGAAAAAAAATGAATTGCATTTGTTTAAATCCTGGGCATGGCAGAGCATGTTCAAAGTTTAAGAGTGAAGATAATATGCTGATTCATGTCAATGTATGACAAAACCCACTGGAAAAAAAAAAAAAAGAGTGAAGATAATGGTAAAGGAGAAAAATATGTGAAAAATAACTTTTGTGAAAATGATTTTAGAATATTAGTGTTGTTTTTTTTTAAAGATTGCAGTTAATGCAGCCATAAACTTACAGGAAAAAAAGTTAGTTGTGTCTGACTCTCCATGGAATTCTCCAGGCCAGAATACTGGAGTGAGTAGCCTTTCTCTTCTCCAAGGGATCTTCCCAACCCAGGGATTGAACCCAGGTATCCCGCATTGCAGGCAGATTCTTTACCAGCTGACCCACAAGGGAAGCCCATAAACTTACAGGAAAAAAAATAAAGAGAAAATAAGAAAGAGCTCTTAGTAACTCAAGTTATAATTAAAAAAATAATGTTCATGGGAATTCTTCAATGATCAAGTCAAATGTTGCAGGATGCAGAACAAAAAGATACATAAAATATTAAAGGAAATGTAATCCTGTGGGTTCAGTCATTGGTAATAGGAATTCTAAAAAGAGAGAATGCAGATAAAAAATTACACTTTTTAAAACAGTCACAATAATAAGGGATATGACCCAGAGTTAAAGGAAAAGAGGAATCTTCTAATTACCTACAGTAACTTAGTAACTAGTACAGGAAATAAAAACTGACACACTTAAAAATCTTTTTGTAAAATTTCTAAACCCAAGGAGGATTAAAAAAGAGAAATTTTCTAATTACCCATAGTAACTAGTACAGTACATAAAACCAAAAACACTTAAAAATCTTCTTGTAAAATTTCTAAACCCAAAGAATAAATATGAGGTACTAAAACTTAAGAGAAAAGAAGAAACAGGATCACCTACAAAAAAAGAAAAAAGGCGGTGGCAGGGGGGATCAAATTGGCAGCACAGTTCTCAAAAGCAATAGTGTTTGCTAGAAGGCAATGAGGAAACATTTTCGACAGTTTGAGTTTTATGCTCACCCTTGCCATCAATTAAAGATGAATGCAGTTTTTTCCAAACATGAAGGAAACAGAAAGTTTAACTGCCAACATATCATTTCTTATGAAATGACTTGTAGATACACTGTGATAAAAGAAAGATGACAAATAAAGACATTTAGTCAAGAAAATACGTGAAGAGAAGTTACAGCTTTGCAAAAGACTTAGTAAACATGTAATTTAGAGAGGAGAATGGACAGAATTTCAAGGAAAATCTCTAGAAAAAAATGAGAGGAGGATAGCTAGAATGGGAAAAGATTTTATAGACAAAAATCAATGAATAATAGTTTGCAAAATATGAGGTTAAAATAAAGGTGCATCACACAAGCAAGAAAAAAAAAAAAAAAGTGATAACAGAATAAGAAAGACTGCAGGTAAAGAAAATTTTTCAGGTGTTGGGCAAGAAAATTATGGTATAGAACAAATGGGCCAAATTGGAAAAGGGACCTTCAAAAAAGAATGGTTGGAGTCACTCAAAGTTTGGCTGGGTAAGAAGCCAGAAGCCGTTGCAGATGTGAGGAAGGAGCTATACTTCTCCTAAGAAATAAAGAATGGCATTCAGATAAGATCGGGTGTGTTCAGAGTGGTATGAGTGTTGACAAAGATGGCATTCAGAAACTTGAACAAACTGTTAAAAGAAAACTAGCACTGTGCATGAAAGACGTTTTATTTGGCATGGTTTGGAGGAACATTAGTGAAGTACAGGAAAAATAATTATTAATATTCTTGGAATGGCACAAAAACCTTATTTGAGGGAAAGCAAAATAAACAAATAATATTATTCTAGTAATAATTTTCAGTGAATAATATGTACACTGTCATCATCATGTAACCACACCTAGCTGGAGTTTGGGGGAGGTAGGGAGAGAATTAATCTAAAGTTCAAGATTCGATGACTTAATTACAATTATGGAATAGAATGTATATGCAGCCAACCTTGACAATGTAAAAGCTTAAAGTACAAATGACAGCAACTAGAAGCTGAAGTGGGAGGAAAGCTGGGGAACTAAATTGAAAAGAGGCTGAGAGTCTAAACAACTTTCATTTATAGCAGGGAGTATGTAGAAAATTTAATCAGTTCATAAATCAACAAACAGCAAGGTAAGTGTTTTCTGGCAATATAGATAGAACTCCAAAAACAATGTTTTTTCAGAATATATCTGTTATCCAATTTGATTTTTAACTCATGTGTATGTATTCATTTGATGAGAATTTAAGAAGAATTAAGGGAGAGTTCTTAAACTTAGATTTCAGATTTCATACAATTTAAAATGGTTTGGTGCTTCCTTGAGCTTGTCTCACCAGAAGATTTTCACATACTTGACCACAGCTTCTTCCCACTTGACAACAATTATAAATGTCATCAACTGTAAGGAATATCTCAATTTCAAATATTAAAGTGAGAAAATAAAAATGAGTGCCTTCAATCAGTGCAGTAAGGTAAATCAGATTTAATTCAGACAGGTGGCCCTATTCACCCACAGGAAAATGTAACTGAAACCTCTACAAGGTTGAATAGCTAATAGTGAAAAACACTGATTCACTTCAAAGAACAGCTCATCAGCAGGTTATCAGGGCTGCAGTGGGTAACAGTGCATCAGTGCACAACCTTGACCCTGGATAATAATACTCACACAAATAGGGCTAATGAAAAAGGCCTCATTCTCTAAAGTGTTGCTGTAAGAAATCTATATGTATTGAATGATTAGTTCACAATTAAACAATAGAACAAAGAAGTTTAATTATCCACTTACACAAGAAAAAAGATCATCCTCCTGTGAGAGGTCAGAGAAAATTACCTGGAAGTTGACAACTGCAAGATAAATTCCTAAACAGTAAATTGATTTTGCTATACTAAATTAAGCCCATCAATATTTGCAACCAGAAAATGACAAGAAATGACATCTCTTCTGTTCATTGCAGGAATGCTCTGATTAACAAAATTTGCCTCAGTAAAATATGCCCTATGCAGATTTTTCCACATAATATTATCTATGCTCTGTGCCATCAAGAACATTGGTGATGAAGTATTTCTTAGAGAAACCCCCAAAGAACTAAAAATCATTAGTTCTGGGCTCTTAAACTGGCCTTGCAATTATATGTATATAGTACCTTTTAAAAACTTTTGTCTGTAGAATATAGCTGAAAATCTTTGATTTTTTTACCCCTTCCAAACACTCTCCATAATCATTTTGCTTTTCAAACAGCAAGTTCTGAATTCTTCCAGGTCACTGATACCTATTCTGCAAATTTTGATGCAGTACTTTTGATGCTTGTATGAGTTCAGGTAGAGACATTACGTCACAACTGCTACCTGGTGTCCATCTGTCATAAGACATCATCAATAGGGTAGTGATACAAATGCAATCTAGGAAAATATGTCAGTGAATATACCAATGTCCATAAATCTATATCTGTCCATTTTTAAGAATATGGGCTTTAATATTATACAGTCCAATCATTTCTAGCTTTTCTGCTACAATGAGGCAACAATGAGCATTCATGTCTATATCTAATCTACATGACTATAAATGAATATTTGTACAAGTGCATCTATAGGATGAATATCTATAAATTTAACTGTTGAGTTAAATAGTACAAATCATTTACTATTACAGATATTGTCCCCTAAAATTTTTTCCTTTCATATTTGCATCAGGCAGGTGAGTTCCTGTTTAATTGTGTGAATGTCAACTCATGATATTATTGAGCTTAGCTTATACACCTTTGAAAAGGCTCATCTTTAAGATATTTATATCTTCCTACAAAGGATAAGTGTTAAACTTTTAAACTGTTTAAGATATGGTACTAGAAAGACATGAGAATTTCTAGACATAAGTCTTGTGAAATTCATCTAAAACCATGTAAATTCTTTTATTACTTCACCATTGTATATGTTAAGTGTTGCCATTTACAAAATAAACAATGTGATTCCTAACAAATAAACAAACAAATGAAACAGACAGGGAGCACATGTGAAGAGAAATCTAGTGGACGCTTGAAGATAAAGTCTGAAAATCTGCCAATAGAAGGTTAACTACCAAGGGACTGGCCTTTGTCAAAGTGGACTGACCCTTGTCAAAGTCTCAGTTAATGTTGTTTAGGACACACCATGACTATTTCAACAAAAAGTGTTATTAAAATAACACTTAAAAGAATGTTCCATTCTTTCCATCATACTATTAATTCTTGTGTTAAGACTACATATTGGAAAAGGAAATGGCAACCCACTCCAGTCCACTGCCTGGAGAATCCCATGGACAGAGGAGCCTTGTGGGCTACAATCCATGGTGTCGCAAAGAGTTGGACACAACTGAAAAACTAAAGAACAACACCACATATATTATTGCACACTAATCATACATAGTTTGCCAACACAATAGTTCAATGAATACTATTGAAAGCACTATTAAGAGCCCCTTGAAGAGAGTGAAAGAGGAGAGTGAAAAGGCTGGCTTAAAACTCAACATTCAAAAAACTAAGATCATGGTATCTGGTCCCATCACTTCATGGCAAATAGAAGGGAAAAAAGTGGAAGCAGTGACAGATTTTATTTTCTTGGACTCCAAAATCATTGCTGACAATGACTGTAGCCATGAAATTAAAATATACTTGCTCCTTGGGAGGAAAGCTATGACAAACCTAAACAACATATTAAAATTAAGCAGAGACATCACTTTGCCAACAAAGGTCCATATAGTCAAAGTCATGGTCTTTCTAGTAGTCATGTATGGATATGAGAGTTGGACCATAAAGAAGGCTGAGTGCCAAAGAATTAATGCTTTTGAATTGTGGTGCTGAAGAGACTCAAGAGTTCCTTGGACTGCAAGGAGATCAAATCAGTCAATCCTAAAGGAAATCAATCCTGAATATTCATTAAAAGGACTGATACTGAAGCTGAGGCTGTAATACTTTGGCCACGTGATATGAGGATCCAGCTTGCTGGAAAAGACTCTGATGCTGGGAAAGACTGAAGGCAAAAGGAGAAGGGGGAAATAGAGGATGAGATGGTTAAATAGTATCACTGACTCAATGGACATGAGTTTGAACAAACTCTGAGAGATAGTGAATGACAGGGAAGCCTGGCGTACTGCAGTTCATGGGGTCACAAAGAGTCAGACACAATTTAGCTGAACAACAACAATAGAAAAATGGGACTTAAATGCTAATAAGATTTTACTGTAAGGCAAGGTTATTTCAGCTAGTTGAGTTATGTGTGTATATACATATTCATACTGTTCATGGGGCTATCAAAGCAAGAATACTTATGTGGTTTGCCATTCCCTTCTCCAGTGGGCCATGTTTTGTCAGAACTCTCCACCGACTCGTCCATCTTGGGTGGCCCTAGTGGCATGGCCCGTAGTTTCATTGAGTTAGACAAGGCTGTGGTCCACTGATCAGATTGGATAGTTTTCTGTGATTGTGGTTTTCTGTCTGTCTGCCCTCTAACTGGAGAAGGATAAGAGGCTTATGGAAGCTTCCTGATGGGAGAGACCATCTGAGGGGGAAACTGGGTCTTGTTCTGATGAGCAGGGCCATGCTCAGTAAATCTTTAATCCAATTTTCTGTTGATGGGTGGGGCTGTGTTCCCTCCCTGTTATTTTCCCTGAGGCCAAACTGGTGGAGGTAGTGAAGATAATGGCGACCTCCTTCAAAAGGCCCCATGCACGCACTGCTGCTCAGTGCCCCCAACCCTGCAGCGGGCCACTGCTGACCCATGCCTCTGCCAGACTCTCCTGGACACTCCTGGGCAAGTCTGGGTCAGTCTCTTGTGGGGTCACTGCTCCTTTCTCCTGGGTCCTGGTGTACACAAGGTTCTGTTTATGCCCTCCACGCGTCTGTTTCCCCAGTGGTGTGTAAGTTCTGGTGGCTCTGTGGTTGGGTTAATGGCGACCTCCTCCAAGTGGGCTTATGCCATACCCAGGTCTACTGCACCCAGAGCCCTTGCCCCAGCAGTCCACTGCTGACCCGTACCTCCTCAGGAAATGCTCAAACACCGTTCTGTCTCAGTCTCTCTGGGTTGTTTTTTTTTTTTTTTGCGGGGCGGAGGGGGGAGGTCATTGGTGGGGGGAGCTCCCAAGTCACTGCAGATGGTGACTGCAGCCATGAAATTAAAAGATACTTGCTCCTTGGAAGAAAAGCTATGACCAACCTAGACAGCATATTAAACAGCAGAGACATTATTTTACCAACAAAGGTCTGTCTAGTCAAAGCTACGGTTTACCCAGTAGTCATGCATGGATGTGAGAGTTGGACTATAAAGAAAGCTGAGCACCAAAGAATTGATGCTTTTGAACTGTGGTGTTGGAGAAGACCTCTTGAGAGTCCCTTGGACTGCAAGGAGATCCAGTCAGTCCATCCTAAAGGAAATCAGTCCTGAATATCCATTGAAAGGACTGATGCTGAAGTTGAAACTCCAATATTTTGGCCACCTGATGTGAATAACTGACTCATTTGAAAAGACCCTGATGCTGGGAAAGATTGAAGGTAGGAGGAGAAGGGGACGATGGAGGATGAAATGATTGGATGCCATCACTGACTCAGTGCACATGAGTTTGAGTAGACTCGGGGAGTTGGTGATGGATAGGGAGGCCTCACATGCTGCAGTCCATAGGGTTGCAAAGAGTTGGACACGACTGAGCTACTGGACTGAACTGATACATATTCATATACATATACATATTCTTGGGCTTCCCAGGTGGCTCGGTGGTAAAGAATCCTCCTGCCAATGCAGGAAATGAGGGTTTGATCCTTCGATCAGGAAGATCCCCTGAAGAAGGAAGTGGCAACCCACTCCAGTATTCTTGCCTGGGGAAACCCATGAACAGAGGAGCCTAGAGGTCTACAGTCCATGGGGTCACAAAGAATTGGACTTGACTTAGCGATTAAACAACAACATACATACATACATATTATTATACACATACAAACATAGACAGCTCTTGATTTAAAATTTTTCAACTTTATGATGTCGCAACAATGAAAAGCATTCAGCAGAAACCAAACTTCAAATTTTGACCTTTTTCTGGGCTGTGTGTGTGTTAGTTGTTCAGTCATGTCTGACTCTCTGCACCCCATGGACTGTAGCCCACCAGGCTCTTCTGTCCATGGAATTCTCCAGGCAAGAATACTGGAGTGGGTTACTATTTCCTTCTCCAGGGGATCTTCTTGACTGAGGGAATCAAATCCAGGTCTCCTGCATTGCAGGCAGTTTCTTTACCATCTGAGCTACAGGGAAGTCTACTGATATGCTGTCTGATACTCTCTTGTGATGCTGGACAGTGGCAGCAGCCTCAGCTCCCAGTCAGGTGTATGATCACAAGGGTAAACAACCCACACACTTACAAGTATTCTATAGCCAAATCGCCATTCTGTTTTTCATTTTCATTATGGTAGTCAATAAATTACATGACATTCAATAATTTTTGTATGAAGTTGGCCATGTATTATTTTTGCCCAATTGTAGGCTAATGTAAATGTTCTGAGCATGTTAAAGGTAGGCTAGGCTAAACTATCATGTTCACTAAGGTGCATTAAGTGCAACTTCAACTTACTATATTTTCAACTTATGATGAGTTTGTTGTTATGTAACCCCATCGAAAGTTAAGGAAGATCGGCTCATGTATTTTACATTTAATAATCCTTGGTCTCTAATTTAAAAATATCTCCTGATATTTTTTTCTGCTTTTCAAAACTGGAATGACCAGTCAATATTTTTAAATCTTTTAATCCATTGTCTAGCTTATCCCAAACTCATCTTTCTTCAGATAGCTAATAATTGATCCCATAATGTCAATTCCTAGCTTCAGGTCAGTAAACAGGGTTTAAGTTTATCTATGACTTGGCATTAAGGACACAGATTATGCCCTTCCTGCAGCCAGATATACAGAAAAGATAAAACAAATGCACAGTTAAAAGCAGCATGTCATAAAATATTTATCAATTTTCTGGCAAGAAATGTGGTCATGACATAAAAGTAGAGCAAAAAACACAAATATTTTCTATCACCATACTTCTATCCCATAATTCAAGGGTACCATTTTAAGGTCAGCAGTTTTTAAATAACTATAATAAAATAAAAAACAAACCCCAGCATATCATTCAATAGTTCCTAATTCGTTTATATTTTGTTTCCTTCTACCCTGAATATTGACTTTCCTCAGGAGGTTATCTTAAATATGTTTTCTTTTACAAATCAAAATCCTAGTCCAAACTATTTTTCTCTTCCTGGAATACCTCTTTTCTATCGCTATCCAAAGCTCTGTCTCATCAAGGCCAAGGTAGGGAAAAAAAAACAAAAAAAGCTAACAATAATAGTAATCAAACTATGCAAGCACTATGATTTAGGCAGTTCAATCATCATATCAACATATGAACTATACACTTTCTTTATTACAATTTTAAAATGAGTCTATTAAGACTTAGAGAAGCTTTGTTACTTGCCCGAAACCCCACTGCCATTAACTGAAGAAATAAGAATTCTAATGAAAATTATTGTGATCCCAGACATTAACGTGTTTTTATGTACTGCTTTTATCTACTCTATAGTATTCTTCCTCATTTTTCCCACTGGAAGGTCTTCTAAATGCATTAAATAGTGTGTTTATTAGAAAGTATTTATAATAATCACAAAATTATTTCAAACTAGGTTAAACGTTGTCCAAGCAAAATAAATGTGACAGATATGAATACAAAAATATAATCCACAATGAAAATGAATCTTTATGTAGCAAATATAGATAGTTTCAAAATAAAGAAAACTAGGGCTACAGGAAATATGGGAGGAAATTTTAAAGGTATGAAACTATTTATTGTTAATTTGTCTTACCACTCTATCATAAGACACATGAAGGTGAAAAAATAATGATAAAGAGGACCCAAAATTATAATTAACATCATTGGTTTATGAATAAGAATTTATGCTTTGAAAATAGAGAATACATCTACTTTTAATGGGGTAAAGGAATATAAATTGACCACTGAAGTAGAAGAGAATCTCAATAAAATTCATAAAATAAATGGTAAAATTTTAATATTAGAAAATTTTTAAATTAATTTAGCACATTACCTGGTGAAAGAGACAAAATATATAATCATCACAGAAAATGCAGTTAAAAACATTTCAAAATACTGAACATTTTACATAAAAAATTATTCGTATATAAAAAATAAAAGGAATTGTAATTTATACATACAGTAAATGCCATCTAACTGTTAGAACTATTTCCTTTCAAATAAGGAATAAAAGAGAAATGTACCTTATGGCATTTTATTGGCAATCCAAGCCAATGTAATAGAATAAGAGTAAATTTGAGTTTCAAGGCAGAAAAGGATCTGCAATCTATTGAAAGAATAATTGGAAAGCTTACCAAAAGAAATAAGAGTATAAAATTATTATACAAAGTCATTTATATTTGACACAAGCAACAACTAGAAAAATAATTGCATATAACACATCATTTGAAATAGTATGAGGGAATATTGAGTACTGGAGAATGAACTAATAAAAGAATGAAAAATTTTATTATGATGTTAAATAATACCTAAATAAATTAAAAAATTGTTGCTTTCATTGTTAGACATTTTTATGTGTATAGAAGACTTTCGGATTAATATTAGGCAAAGCTACTAAAAAAAAGAGAAATGGTACTTGTCCTATTGTATACATGAATTCACTATTCATAACTAAGAGTATGGTGTTGATATTAGGGCAGACTGATAAATGAAGTATGGTGAAATAATCTGAGTCATTATGCATGTTTTAGAACAAGCATCAAATTAGCACAGGTACCAAAATTAATAATTCAGTCTAAATTATTCAGCTGACTATTTTTATTCTCCTTTTTCTTACGTTTCATAGCACTTGCATGGAGAGCAAAGTGCTAGCTATAAGACAATTATGGTTTTTAATGTTTCTTCAAAATATCTACTTTATTAAAAAATTAGCATACATATAAACTCATAACAGGGGACAAACACAAAACTATTTTAAAAGAAAAATATACAACCTTCCACTGTTTGCCCTCTCAATTTCCAATTTCTTCTTTCTCATGTATGTATGTGTGTATTGTTATGTATATATGTATTGATATGCATGCATGTTTGTATATATACCTATAGAGTATTATATACTATAAACATTATTTTGTTACTTATGTGTCTTAATAGTCTGTAATAAATGTTACCATATCATTTTCACATATATTACAGGTAATTGATAATTACCATTACCATATTTTCATTCTTGTCATCACTGGAATTTATCATTTTTTATTTTACCCATTTGACAATGAAAAAGATAGTATATTCTTTTGCTTTCATTTATATTTCCCTGAATATGAGTAAAACTGAGAATTTTTTCAAGTTTATTAAACACTTTAATTTCCTTCCCTTTTCCTCAGTGTTCTATTGGGTAGTTTGTCTTTTTCTTATTAATTGTGGGAAGTTTTTTTTTTCCTTCTGGTTAATAAATAATTGTATATGTCTTATAATTATTTTGAAGCCAACCTGGCATTTATTATTTTTTGCACTGTAGTGAATTTCCTTCCATTCCTATGTATACATTAACAGTTTAATTTCTTAGTCTTATTTAGGAAGATTCCCCCTTCAAATTTTCATAAATATAACCCTAATTTTCTTTTCAGTTCTTTAAAAATTTTCTTTAAAAAAATCCTTCTAGAGTTTACTTGGCATATGACATTGTATATATATACCTGATTTTTTTCCAACCAGATCCAGGACCAACTATGAAAGTACCATAGAATAAATAGGCCACCTTTTTCTCCAGTTAATTGACATGTTATACTTTTCATTTATTTCATTCCATAATATAGTTGAATATCTTTCTGAATCTAAACTCTACAGTCTGATTCACTGGTCTACATGCCTTTTGCTGTGCTACTTCCTTATAGTTGTGCTGAAGCTGAAGCTCCAATACTTAGGCCACCTGATGCAAAGAGCTGACATTGGGAAATACCTTGATGCTGGGAAAGATTGAGGGCAGGAGGAGAAGGGAGCGACAGAGGATGAGATGGTTGGATGGCATCACTGATTCAATGGACATGAGTTTGAGCAAATTCCAGGATATAGTGAAGGACAGTGAAGCCTGGCATGCTGCAGTCTGTGGGGTCACAAAGACAGACATAACTTAGCGACTGAACAACAAACTTCCTTCTATCTGTGAATTTTAGACTTCATTAAAGGATGATCTGGTAAGGCAAAATTTCCATTATTTTTTTATAATTTTTATTATTATTGTTTTCTCTATCATTGCAAAATTTGAAGCATCAACATACTTGTACACTTGCAATCCATTATCTCTCGACTCAAATTTCCTGAAATTTGTTCTGTTGACCCTCAGCAGTCAAGACCATTTGAGAAGTCAAGAAAGTAAAAATAATTTTCATAATCATAAGATTGTTATTTGCCAGTTTTACCGTAATGATATTAAAGCAAAAGCAATTAAAGCAATGGGTAAAACAACTAGCATATTAGCATGAATCAAAGCAGTTGCACCACACTTTATTGGTATTCATTGTATTTTTCACCACCACAGGCAAGAAAAGAGAAAAAAAATCTAGTTTACTTACAAATGTCCTTGATAAACCAAAAATAATTGTTACTTTATTAAATATAAGCCCTTGAGTTTGTATTTTTTAGTAGTCCGTATGACAAAATAGGACATGCATACAGAGCACTTCTGCTTCAAACCAAAAGTCCAGTGGTTGTCTCAAAGAACATTTACATCATTTCTTTTTTTAATTCACAGACTGAATCCTGGCTTTTTCCATTCAATATATTTTTACAGGAAAGGATAACTGACAAACTGATTACCCAGAGTTATCTGGCAGACATTGTCTCAAAAATGAAGTAAGCATACCATTTTAAGAAAAACTCACAGTATTTGTTGCCAGAGATGAAATTCAAGCTTTCAACATTGGCAACAAGCAAAAATTAGAATTTTGGAAAACTTGTATCCTCCACAATAAGGAGGAGAGCCTTTCACAGGTTACAGACTTTTCTGATGAAATGAGTGGTGATATTAGTAAGTGTTATTTTTATATTGTATGATGAAAAGCAACAACATTTGGAAGATCTCAAAACTCAGGGAACCAATATTTTTCTATCTGATGAATGCATTACATCATAACGTTTTCATGAATAAAACACTCCTTCAACATAAAGTCAAATCAATTTAACTGAATTTTTATAAAAGGTTTAATTCAACTAAAGATGAAAAATTTTTTATAGGCTTACGATTCCACATTGAAACTAACCTTTAAGAAACTGCCATCTGTCAAGTTTTAGGTAGTACAAAATATATTTGCAATTATGTGAAAAGACTACTAAAATGTGCTTCCTTTTTCTAACTACATATCAGTACGAGGCCACATTTTCTTTTTATATTTCAATCTAAACACCATATTGCAACAGATTGACTAGAAAATCATATATTATAATCAAGTTATCATCTATTAAACTAGACAGTAAAGAGATTTTTTTGTAAATCTAAAACTTTTTTGTAAATGTAAAATAATGACACCGTTCCTCTGACTCTTATTTGTAAAATGTTGTTTTTCATTAATAACGTTTCAACTTAACATGAAATGTATGTATTATTGTATTCTTTAAATAAAATATTTTAAAAATTCTCAACTTTGAATTTCTAAAACAGTAAAAATTGATAGAAATAATCCATATGAAAAATGCTCTTTGGAGGAATTTCATTAATTTTTAGGAATGACTCAAGTTCTTAAAACCCCAGAAAGCTGATCTAGATTCACCAGTATGTACTTGATATGTGCAGCTATATTTTAATCTTCTCTGTACATTAACCACACTGTATAGTTATTGTTTCTCATATTAAACATAAATTATTCCCTTTTTATCAATATGTTAAGGAATACTATCCAACAGTTATATGCTGTTCATCCTTCTTTCATCTGACCTTCAGATTATGTGTGGCCATGAGTGATTCCCAGGTAGCACTAGTGGCAAAGAATCTGCCTGCCAATGCAAGAGACTCAAGACATGTGGTTTGATCCCTGGGTCAGGAAGAATCCCTGAGTTGGAATAGCAACCCACTGCAGTATTCTTGCCTGGAAAATGCCATGGAAAGAGGAGCCTAGTGGGCTACAGTCCATGGGGTTGCAGAGTTGGACACTACTGAACACACACACACACACACACACACACACACACACATTAGTGATTATTAAAAAGGATGAGGATCTCTTCATTGGTTTGTTGATGATTTTTAACTTTCAAGATACGTACCATATATATAGATATATAGATGTATAAATATATAGCTGAATTATTTAATTTATAAATGAATGAGAAACAGAGAATGAATCATTTTTGCAAATCCAAATTTTAAAAATTTTCTGTTTGTAAATATCTTCTATTTCAGAAGAGCTATCTTTCACTTTTAAAATACTGACATTGATGAAAAGAATTGATTTCTTTTCTATTGTTTGGGAATTTTTTATCTTTTTAAAGAAATCCTTTTCCACTTCAAATCCTAAAGATATTCTCTTATTTTATCACCTAAAAACTTGAGCTTTTTTTTTCCACTCAAACTTTAATTGACTACTACATACGGAATGAGATAAATATCCAATTTTATTTTTATTCTTCTAAAGAGTCAATGGTCGTATTATCATTTACTAAATATGCTTTCTCACTGATCTGCAGCAGAACTTCTGTCATATATTGTTTTTTTTTCTGTTTTTTTTTTAATTCATTTCCTTCTATCTAGCTTCCTACCACTGCATCGATAATGGAACATCTTCATATTTTATGGAAGAGGAAATATTGTCTATTAAAGTGCACAGGTTCTGGAGAAAGTCTGCTGATTTGAATCCTACAGTCCCATCCACTAGCTAGATAGCAAAGTGAAGTCGCTCAGTTGTGTCCGACTCTGATCCCCATAGATTGTAGCCTGCCACACTCCTCTGTCCATGTGATTTTCCAGGCAAGAATACTGGAGTTGTTTGCCATTTCCATCTCCAAGATAGCAAAAGGAAAGTCATTTAACCTCTTGGTAACTCCTGTTTTCTTATCTGTAAAATTAAAATAATAATAGTGTCTACATCATATAATTGCTATGGGAAGTACATGAAGGAATGGGTATAAAGCATCTGAATAGCGTTTGTAACCGGAGAAGGCAATGCACCCCACTCCAGTACTCTTCCCTGGAAAATCCCATGGACGGATGAGCCTGGTAGGCTGCAGTCCCTGGGGTCACGAAGAGTCAGACACGACTGGGCGACTTTCACTTTTCACTTTCATGCATTGGAGGAGGAAATGGCAACCCACGCCAGTGTTCTTGCCAGGAGAATCCCAGGGACGGCGGAGCCTGGTGGGCTGCCGTCTATGGGGCCGCACAGAGTCGGACACGACTGAAGCGACTTAGCAGCAGCAGCAGCATTTGTAACATAAACCGATTTTCTAATGGTAAAATATACTTGTATTCCTTGGGTGAAACCAGCGTGGGTATGATGTCCATTTTAATAATACTGTGCTGGATTCATCTTGATGATGTTTTATTTAGGACTTTTACATTTATGTTTATGAATGAAATTGGCCTATGATTTTCATTTATGCTATAACTTTTTAAAGAATTTTATATGAAAGCCACCCTTGGTCTGGAAGAGTTTACATAAATTTGGAATCATCTGATCCTTTAATGTTTGAAGCTTGTGTTTCTGTATGAAGACAATTTCCGATTTAATTCTAATAATAAAGCTATAACTCACTTCAGATTTTACAACTTCTAATTTCATTTTTGGTAGTAGTTTCATTTTATCTGCCTAAGAAATTATTATTTCTAATATTTCCAATTCCTTAACATAAAATTGCTTTTAATATTTTTAAATTTCTAATTGGCAGATAATTGCTTTGCAACACTATGTTAGTTTCTGCCATACAACAAAATCAGTTGGCTGTAAGTATATGTATATTCCCTTCCTCTTGAACCTCCTTCTGACCCTCAGCCCCATCCCACTCCTCTCGGTTGTCACAGAGCAAGGGGTTGAGCTCCTCGTGCTATAAGGCAACTTCTCCTTAGCTGTCTTTACATGTGGTAGCCTACGGTTTAATGCTCCTCTCTTAACTTGTCCCACCCTCTCCTTTCTGCGGGCTTCCCTGGTGGCTCAGATGGCAAAGCATCTGTCTGCAATGCTGGAGACCCAGGTTCGATCCCTGGGTTGGGAAGATCCCCTGGAGAAGGAAATGGCAACCCGCTCCAGTACTCCTGCCTGGAGAATCCCATGGACAGAGGAGCCTGGGGTCTCAAAGAGTCGGACATGACTGACCGGCTTTACCTTACCTCCTTTCTCTGCTGTGTCCACAAGTCTGTTACACATGTTGGTGTCTCTATTCTTGCCCTGCAAATAGGTTCATCAGTACCATTTTTCTATATTCCATATATGTGCATTGAAATGCATTTGCTTTTCTCTTTCTGACTTACTTTACTCTGTATAACAGGCTCTAGGTTCATTCACCTCACTAGGACTGACTCAAATTCATTCCTTTTTATGGCCGAGTAATATTTCAATGTATGTACTACAACTTCTTTATTCATTCATCTGTTGATGGACATCAAAGTCGCTTTCATGTCCTGGCTATTGTAAACAGTGCTACAGTGAACACTGAGATACATTGTATCTTTTTGAATTATGGTTTTTTCAGGGTGTATGTCCAGTTGTGGGATTGCTTAGTCATATGGTAGTCTTATTCCTAGGTTTTTTTTTTTAATTATTTTAACTTTCTGTTGTATCTGAGTTCACATTCTTAGGCTATATCTGTATCAAGCAGAAATTTGTTACAAGAGGAAAAAGAGGTGGAAAGTTTGATATTGCTTTTCTTTCAGCTCCATGGAGCCTAAGTGGTTGAGCACAGAATTCATCCTCCTTACCTTTCTCTATCATTTATGTTCTGATGAAAACTCACTAACACAATGGCAAGGACTGAGAAGAAAGTTAGTTAATTCTGAAACACTATTCTATCAATTATCATAATTCCATCACCTTTGCAAACTTTGACTTCTTATTGAATACTTTTGTAATTATACTTAATGAGCAGCATACACATACATATTCTATTCCCACAATTCAAACGAGTGTTTTAATCACTTTTACTTTGCAAGTGATAATTCAGAATGTATTTTACTCAATTATTTTCATAATCATTTTTTTTTACTTAATCACTTCCCCTGGCCTGAAATTTCCTAAACAGCATTTTAAATTTACCAACAGCTGTACCCTCAGTGAACTATTCTCTTCCATATTTAATTTGTGTAATTCAATGAAACAATGTGCTAAAATTGAAAATGTGAAATTTGGAGTTCAATAGTCTTGGGTTCAACTTCCAGTTTTAACATTTGCTGGTGTGGCGACCCTGGGCTAATCAGTTTACCCCCATGGGCCTCTGTTCTCTTGCCTATGAAAGAAGGAAATGAAAGATTCTTCATAGGATCTTTCTAGGGATCTAGAATTAGATCTAGGGATCTAGGGATTAGAATTAATACATTCATGTAGAGATAATTTTAACATAAGTAATTAAAAAAGAAGTATTGTTTTGAGTCATACATATGCAATGTCTTTCTTTTAATTCATATATTCACACATATACACATGCCCAGAGATAGGAAAAGAATTTGTTTTTATTTTCATCATACTGTGAGTGAAGACCAATCTGAAAAACAAGTCTAAAGAATCAAGCTTTATTGTAGCTGCCTATATTTCTAGATCTTAAAAAAAAAAAATAGAATTTGGAAGTAAAATAATAGATACAAAAACAAGATCCTAATTATTTTTAATGGAAGGCTTTAGAAGTCATAAGGATTAGAAAATTTCCTCCTAAACCTATGCCATTTACCACAGATTCATGGACCTCTAAATTACAGTTAGAGGTGAAACTCATTCTACTGTAACTTTTATATGGATTTTTTTTTCCCTCAAGTAGGATTGGAAAGATAGCATTAAAAAGGAAAGGGGGGGGGGCTTTAGTTATACAGGCTTCATATTCAAATTATGGGTAAAATGAAATCTACGATTACTTTTTGTATGATTCCTAAACCTGAGGGCATAGTGTGTTTCTAAGAAGCGGACCAGTTACAAAATTGATTACAATATAAAGTCTTGAGAAGTGGGAGAATAATTGGCAAAATCTCCAGACTTCTAAATCAAACCTGGAAAAGCAATAAAGAGAAGAGAGAAACATAATATAGAAAAATAATTTAAGTGGGCAAATCTTTAATTTGGTTGTGTTTTTGAACAAGAACTTTTTATTAAGGATACCTCTACCTTTTTGATTGAAATTAGAGTTGGCAGTAGGATAATAGATACAAATCAACCTTCTAATATTTTTAATGGTAGGCTCTAGAAGTCATGAAGATTAGATGTTTTTCTTACAAACATATTCCACTTACCACAGATTCATGATGATCAAAATTATAGCTAGAGAACATTTTCACTTCTGATAGAACTCATTCACTGCCTTTTACCCATATGGTCAAAAGTTATGAAATAATTTAGCCTCATTTTCTAAGAAAACTAACTCTTACAGTGTCTCAATAATTCTTCATGAGGCAACAGAATCTGTATGGGACTCAATTAAAGCATTCTTTGTTATCTTTTAAGGCCTTTAATCTTACCTTATAAGCAACAGAGTTCTGAGACCACTGAAGATCAAATACTTCAAAGCTCAGTTTATCAGCTTCATTCACATGCCCTGGTCTCTTGTTCTGACTTATACTTTATCCTACATTTTTTTTTCTCATTGTTCCCTTATACATGTGCCCCCATTTCAAAGAGGTGTGCTGTTCCAGAATCACGGTTTGAAGTTTTACAAGACTATTTCATATTTAATATGCTAAAAAATTGATGACATTTACTGAGGCTTTACTATTTCTCAATGACCATGTTAAGGATTTTCAAGCATTGTTTTACATAAACTCACAGCAACCTGAAGACTGGCAATATTTGAAGATCAGGGCTAATCCCTAAAATATGACTACCTGCTAAGCAGTTATGAGTAGAGTTGCTGCAAAGCCTGGGAATTTCTGTGGCAAATTTAGAGCATCCTCTAGAAGATGGCATGCTTAGGGACTCAAGAAAAGGACTAATATGTAATTCACAGAGAGAACCTAGAGTCCAGTGACAGAGCGTTCCAGCTTATTATGCATATAACTCAGCATATTTTTTTTCAGTTAGAATACTGTGGATAGGAAGTAAAAGACTACAGGATAATAAAATCAAAAAAATCTCAGTCAAAACAAAAGTAGTTTAATGGATTGAGTGGCATGATAAAGGTTTAGTTATTAAAATTATGACCAGTCATACAGATAAAATAGCAATCATACAAAGAGCAAATAAAACATCAAAGAGGGGATGGGAAAGAGATCTGATAAAGATGTTGACTCCTGTAAAGACCCTTCAAGGAGGAGTTCTATCCCAAGATGGTGAGTTTTAAGCCATGGCAGCTTCTAGTGATCAGATAAATTAAGTAGACATGGAAGAGAATGGAATCTAAAAGGGTTGGAAGAGGCATCTAAATCAGAGTGAAAATAAGGAACTATATCCCAAAAAAGACGCTATAGAAGTCAGTCAGTGGAAGGATAGATAGACATTACTGGCTAAAAGAGTCGTAGTGGCAAAAGCAAGGAGGCAGAAGAAAGAACAAAGTTTAGAATGAAAGTGGCTTCATAAATGTCCAGCCCTGGTGTAACAATAATAAACAAGCACAGAGCAAAGACATGCCATAAAAAGTCTAGCATATTATATATAAGAGCTTATATTTTATTCTGAAGGCAAGGTAGAAATATAGACAATGAACTGTAGGGAAACTCATTTTGAACAAAAGCAACTAATTTGGGACTATTTCAGAATTTTAAACGAGGAATGTTAAAAACCCAAAAGAAGAGAGTAGTGGTGAAATGGAAAGAATGTTAATCTACTTAATTGGTAGAGTGGGTAACGTAAGAGGGTAGAACTTTCTGTCTTGAACAGCCAAGGAAAGAGTAGTATCTTTCATGTATCCCCGGCTCTAATTCATTGGATATTAAGAAAGATCAAGCACTTAACTTAGCAAGGACTTCGTGTGGAGGGATTTAGTATTAGACATGTTGAACTTGAGCTACCCCAGGGACATTTATGAAGAGATGTTTAAACGTCAACTGGATAAACAGAACTGAACCTTCAAAGAGAGAACTGGGTCAAGGTCAGTCTATAACAACACAATATACATTCAGTAGAATGGACTACTGACACAGGTACACTCATTCACATCTGCATAGCAAAAAAAAAAAAAATGTGTTTGAGACTCGAAAAAAAATTCTCACATGAAAAATATTTTACATAGTAAATCACATATTTATTTGCTTTGATTGAGAGAGGTATAGAAAGCCCATGCCCTGGTTTCCTATATATGAATCACAGTTCTCTTATTTAAAGTATATCGTGCCTTCACGCTTTCACTCTAAAGCTATCCTTAGATTTGTGTAAGGAAATTGTTGTTGTTTAGTCATTAAGTTGTGTCTGACTCTTTTGCGACCCCATAAACTGTAGCCCTCCAAGTTCCTCTATCCATGGGATTTCCCAGGCAAAAATACTGGAGTGGGTTGGCATTTCCTTCTCCAAGGAAATATTTTAGGCTATTATTATTAAACTAATGTATCTACTATTAAACTGTGTAGATGTAACTGAATATATATATATATATATCTTACTTTAGGGATTTAAATATATAGTTTGCTGTTGTTATTGCTGTTTCTGGAAATCTTAAGATATATACTGATATTTATGTATAAAATTCATAATAACAGTTGCACTTACTATTGCACTGGAAACACATTAGGTATAAAATCAGCAAATAAAAGAAATGCTGAGCTTTCAGGTTCTCACAGCAATAGGATGTTCATAGCCAAACTGAAAAAGGCTTAGCTAAAGCAACGTGCCTTACTCTGAGAGTTGAAATTCAATAGGCTGAGGTTTTTATTGAACCGTGAGAAAACAGAGTATCCAAACTTCCATAAAACATGCCTTTTCTTTAGGCACATGTGTTTTTAATCTAAGAACTGTAGCTACTGAACTGTACAATGTGAATTTAAACAGGGACATTTTACTACAAACTAAAATTCATCAATAAATTAAATATATAGATCAAAATAAAATCTTCAGATTGTTGCACTTAATATTTAAGTGCTCAATTTGAAGGTGTTCAAAACTGAAATAGAGACAGAGTATATATAAGACTTCCTCGGACCTGGTATTAAACTTATACTTCTACACTTTCAATACCAAAAACCAAATGCCCATGACATTAAAAATTGCTTCAGACTATAGACAAACCTAAGACTCTCAAATGAGTAGATTAAGAATTTCTAGTTAAAAACTATATGCTCTAAACAGACAGACAGAAGAGAGCTCATTTTTCCACCTTCATTGTCCAAGTACCTGGCATCACAGCTTCCCCAGTGGCTCAGATGGTAAAGAACCTACCTGCAATGCAGGAGACCTGGGTTCAATCCCTGGGCTGGGAAGATCCCTAGAAAAGGGAATGGCAACCCACCCCAGTATTCTTGCCTAGAGAATTCCATGGACAGAGAAGCCTGGTGGGCTACAGTCAATATGGTCACAGAGTCAGACTTGACTGAAGCGACTTGGCACACAATCTGTTTTCATCTGTAACTCTCTTATATTTTTTCTATTGTTAACAAGACAGTAGGCCCCAAATGGAGTTGCTTATGCTAAGGCTCTTTACCAAACTGAGATGAGACTTAATCACACTTTCACCTCTTACAAAAATGGAATCTTAAACCAGTCAATCAGGAATCACCTAAACAGTGTTTGTTTGGTAATCTGCCATCCTTAAAGGAAAGTGAACTTGTCACTACCATTCTGCTTTTTGCCTAATTTAACTCTGTTTCCAATCCTTTCTGCATATTAGTGGTGTTTCTTGTCCGACTCTTTGCGATCCCATGGACTGTAGCCCACCAGGTTCCACTGTTCATGGAATTCTCCAGGCAAGAATACTGGAGTGGGTAGTCATTCCCTTATCCAGGGCATTTTCCCGACTCAGAGATCAAACCCAGGTCTTCTGCACTGAAGGCAGATTCTTTCCCATCTGAGCCACCAGGGAAACCCTCTGCATGTTAAGCTGTTTGCATTTTGTACCGCTCCTCAGAGCTCCTTTCTGTCTGCTAGATTGGATTCTGCCTGATTCATGAATAACTGTATAAAGCCATTAAGATATTTAAGATATTTGTTCACTTGACTTTTTTTTTTAGCATTATCTTTCTCTCCCAAAGTATTCTGCATTCTACTAGTACTTTTATTTTATTCTCCTTTCCAAATTTATTTTTGGTATTTTATTATGCTATTTTTCAGTTTTGCCTGCTATCCTTCTTTTTTCCCCCTTTGCAGACTTTCACTTTCTCTTCCCTTATTTTATTTGTTTACAATACAGTCAGAATCTATCCAAACACTGAAAGGTAAAAATGTATATCATAATAAAAGTTTGACTAACATTTATTTTCTGATTATACCTCATTAAATAAGGATTGAATGATATCAATCCCCCAGGAGGTATTATGATTCAAGTGAATTTTCAGAAAACCTTCTCAGTAACTCTAATAACACTTATAATTCTGCTCTATGTGTCATGAAAATATAACAAGTAGCATATAGTGACTTTTGAGTTATTACAACAACTAATTGTATATATTTTCTTGAATAATGCCTAGAGTGTCTACATGAAAAGCTATTGAAGCAAGGTCTTATGGCTTGTCCGATAATTCAGTGTATACACGGCAGATTTGGAATTAAAACAATGAATACAAAGTATGATTTATACATTGTTTATCATTCCTACTAGATCATAAGGGCAGACACTGTTACCAGCTGTCTTTGTAATAACTACAATATCTAACAAGGAGATCAATAACTGATTTTTTGACTCTTTGCAAAATAAAGAACAAATAAAGGAGTAATTGAATGAATAATGTAAAGAATTTTCTATCATACAGAAGATAGGCATATATTAATGTATCAAGCATAAGATATGCTCTACAGTTGCAAATGTGCTTAGACTCTCCCAGAAAAAATACTGGAGTGGGGTGCCACTTTCTCCTCTAGGGGATCTTCCCAGCCCAGGGATCAAACCCATGTCTCTTGTGTCTCCTGCATCAACAGATGGATTCTTTACCACTAGCACCACCTGGGAAGCCCATAGTTGCAAAGCCCACATATAAAGTTACAAATATAGACAAAAGACAGAAAATGGTATTCAACTTTTGAAAAATAATGAGTTCATTTTTCTTGGAAGAAATTATGCAAATCACAAGTGGTTAACAGCAAAAGACCCATGGAAGTAATAACCTAGAAAAACATTACTGACCTCAGACAAGCCACAAGAAGAGGTTATAGACTGACTGTTCTTTAATGAGTAAGCCTGATGAGATGACCTATGAGGCTCTAGTCATAGAGTCTGAGAAATTTGAAACTAGAAATAACCTGAGGCAATTCTGATCCATTTCTGAAGTAGAAAGTTGTCTATGTTCCCAAAGCAGAGAGTGTACCAAAAAAAAAAAAAAAAACTTTTTTAATGATAACATGCTAATTAGGAAGAAGAGGGAATTAATTAAACAGAAATGATCAAAGTAGAGTTTGGCTAAGTTCTGATGAAGAAAAGATAGTATGCTATTCCTAAGGAGAAAAATTATACTGCCTTGTATAGCAGAGAGCAGAGGAGTCTAAGACTAGATATTGTAACATGATAGTAAAATTTTAATAATGAACATAACTTGGTTGTGGCCCATGACCTAAGTAACATTTTAACATGTTTAGGTATATTTTCAAACATTCCTGGACAGGCTAGATGAATATTTTTTACATATACACTGTTCTTCCAAATCTCCAAACCAATATATAAAGTATATTGAAATGCAAACTTAACAACTCTCAGTTCAGGGTATGACTCTGAATCATAGTGCATTTCTTTGCTGATGACGATATTCATAGAACATTATTTTAAATATTTAGCAATAGTACTATGTTGAACCATTCTAGCTCCTCGGCCCCCAACATCTTGTAGATTCTTCTGTAAGCCAACATTTGATATTTGTTCTGACAGGCCGCATTATTGCCTCTAACATATCCCCCTTTTCTGCATCAATTAAATGCAAGCTGATCTCCTAACTAGAGATCACATGATCATACATAGAACTAAGAATTTTATGATGTGGATAATAAAAACATTCAATTTGCCTCTTAATTTCTCTGTATCACACCCTGACTCACAGAGAACTATGCTTACTGTGTAAGCATTTAAATAATATTTTTTAAAAATTAAAGATCATTCATTTAAGAAATTAATAATTTGTTGGGAAAACTAGCACACCTAACATCAAGCATCACAAGGTCCCTCTCCGTAAGGGAGGCTGCAGTAGCAGAGTGGGATGCACATGGGCCAAGATTCCAAGTTTACCTCTTCCAGTTATTAACCTCATGACCTTGGGCAAAACCCTGAATTTATCTGAGCTTCAGCTTCCTTGGTTTATAAATGAAGATTGTAATGTGCATGGGGTTTCCAGTGTCTGCATTATTCTTGGTCGTGTAGAATCCTGGATTGATCCCCATTCTCCTGGAAATTCTTCAAGTCACCATGACAATGACAATGCTACAATGACAATTGTATATTACATTGACAATTGACATTGACAACTGTAATATTGACAATTACATTGACAATTTACATTGTAATATTGACATTACAATGACAATACAGTGACAGTGTAACAATGACAATGTTACAAAGTTACAATGACAGTGAAAAGGGAAAAGCAGAAGAAATATAAGTATTTTTGAAAGAAAAGTGATAGGACGTGTTGACTATTTAAAAAGAGAATGGGGAACGATAAAAGACATTAGCTTAACGTTACTAATCTAAGTCTAGGAGAATGGTGTCTCCTTGACAAAGGGAGGGAAGTTATATATAAAGGCTAGCAAATGGAGACTCAGAAAGGAAGAAGATATGTTCTTATATGAGTCTATTCTATCTGAATAGGCTTAAGTTAAAACATAACATGAAAGTTTAGGAAACCATTTACTGAAGAGAGTTAAATCCTGTGTATGGCCATTACTTTTGGAGGAAGCACCATCATAATAAAAATAGTCACCATATAACTATTCTCTATGAATGTGAAATCAATAGTATCCAATTTCCACCTACACTATAACATATCCCTAGTTAGGTAAGTTTATTTCTCTTTTTTTTAATGGACAGTAATTGCCCTCCACTCAACTTTGGAAACAATGCGGTTGATTAAAGTAGAGAGAGTATAAATATTATTAAAGTATATAAGGCACCCCTGGTCCATATACACGAGGCAGTAAATTCTGTGAAATGTTTTGTTTCATAGTGGCGTATGAAAATAAAAGTATACACATCACTACTGAATTTGAATGCAGAACATCAATTAATTAGAGTTTAGTGATATTAAATTTAATGTAGGGAGTGGTACAGGGACATAATATATATTTAAGACAGAAGATGAAAGGAAGGGAAAGATATATATTTTGTCAACTAAAATATACATCCAGGCTTTCTGCTTCCTTTGTTGGTATTTAAATTCCAGTAGGGGTCAAATAAAAAGAACTCTTTTCATTAGCCACCTAAGAACTCATTTTTAGTTATAATTATGTGTTGGATGCTATACAACTGGAATTCAAGAAATATGAAATGGAGAAAGAATGATGAGGGTTCATATTTGGAATAAGTAACTAGCTGCAATAAAAGAATGTGTTGGATATCTTCTGTTTGCCCTTCCATATCTACCTTCTATCAATCTTACTCAGCTCTTAGCTTCAGAGGTTCACCTGTTTGAAATGAATTCCCAGGCTTCCAGTTGGGTTTGGCCAATAGAGAGGCATCAGAGAGGATAAAGAAAGTGAGGGCAGGTGTTTATTTCCCTGCATCCTTCTTCCTCCTCGCCCTCATTTAGTTGTATCTCTCTACTGAAGGCCATTGTACCATTATGTGGTCCTTCCCTGTAGCTCTCAATTCTCCGTTCCTTTGCTTCTTCAGAACTAGGAATTCAGTTATTGCTGCGGCTGGACCTAGGGCACTGAACGACCCTTGTTAGCTCCTGTAAGCCCCACTGCGGCAGTCTGAGACACGTGCAAATCCTTTGGCACTCCTCGCATCACTCAGTGAAGTCCAGGACATTTTTGCTTGAACTTGGGCTGGACTTGGACACCTACTCATAAGTAACAGAATGCAGCAGAACCAGTATTTTTGACTTCAGAGGCCATGTAAGAAAGGGCTGTTCTGCGTGTGCCTGATTTCCTCAGAGCTCTGGACAAAATATAAAAAGTTCCACTATCTCATTGCAAGCTTGTTGTGCCAAGCCACATGGAAAGACCATATGTATACATATGCATATACATATATATGCTCCATTCAACAGGGCCAGTCCAGGCAGTAAATAGGTGAGCAATGATGCCTTCAGATGAATCTAACCCAGGCCATCAAATCAACCCCCAGCTTCGAGCCTTCTCAGCTGAAGCCACAGATATCACGAGGCAGAAAAAAAAATCATCTTTGTGCCCTTCTCTATTTCCTGACATATGGAATCCATGAGTACATTAAAAGGCTGTTTACTTTATATCACTAAGTTTAGGGTGGTTTGTTACACAGCAATATAGATCAGAGCACCTGCTCACGTCTTTGTAAACAGTCCTTTTACTCAACTCTTTGCAAATTGTCCTATTTCAGTGAGTTGCCTATATCCTGACAGAACCCTGAGGAATACAAAGGGAATTCCAAATAAATGCCCTATGAGCAGTATAAAGAAACTCCTATAGGAGTGTGAAATAAGAAGGATTAACCTCCAGTTGGCTTAATCAGGGAACCCTCCATAAGAGCAGGAGCCATGTCTGAGATTGTAGGAAATCAATAATATCTGATGAAGTTTGCTGAATGGGGAAGTGAGGATTTTACTGGGCCTCAAGAAACAGCTGTGATTAGGATGGGAAGAAACGGGGTGAGGTGGAGTATTGCAGACAGAACAGTGAAAATAAAGAGCCCAGCAGCAAGAATGCGCCTTCAAATAACAAATTCCATTATAGATCAGTCCAGCTGGAGCAGAGGCTCCACCCTGAAGCCAGGGCGGCTTCTGCAGGAAGCAAATCTCTCACCCTGTCTCTTCCTGCTACACAGCCTTTATCAGTTCTCCATAAATCTCAGGAGAAAATTCAAACTTCCTAACACTGGATTTTTCTGGTGGCTCAGCGGTAACAACTTCCTGCCAATGCAGGAGACAAGAGTTCAATCCCTGGGTCAGGAAGATCCCCTGGAGAAGAAAATGGCAACTCTTTCCAGTATTCTGGTGTGGGAAATCCCATGAAAAGAGAAGCCTGGCAGGCTACAGTCCACGGGATATCAAAAGAGATGGATACTTCTGAGTGTTCAACAACAACATTGCTCTTGAAGCTCTTCTGGATTTATATCTCTCTGCACTCATCTTTTCTTACCAGGTCCCCCATCCCCACCTGTGTTTGTAGCCACATTACCTATCTTTAGAGTCAGACTTACACAGCCTTATAATTTTGAACACACTGCTTTTTCTTAATACAGACTATTCTATACATTCACCTTCCTCCTTCTAACTTGCAACTACCTTCACATCTCAAGACATAAATCCTCCCCTCTAGATAGCCTTCTGAGGCACTTATTATATGAGGTAGTAATTCTCCCTAATTACCTACATGATTCTCTGTGCTCACAAATATGGGAGCACTTATAATGGTCCTTTATAGTGATTATTTTTTTGGCCCAGCTAGAGACCATAAACTCCTACTCATGGACAGGAATTTGGATCTTGCTATGCTTAAGAAAATAAATTAATATAATGAATTAATGGTTAATAAGAGTAGCTTTTGGAGTAGTGAATAAAGAATCAAGTTTTGTGAATGATTTCAGACACCGTTGCTTTTTCTGTTCACTTCATTGGCCATTATACTTTGAAGAGCACCCATTATTAATTATGCTTTTTAATGAAAAAAATGAAGCATGAATGAATGGATATAAATAAGGAAGAGGGAAGAGTTGATGATATGACTGATATTACCATCTTCTTTTATATTACCAGGAGACACAGACATTTACATAGAAATTGTCAATCCCAAAACTCTTTGAAAAAGAAGTGTAGTTAATTAGATTGCTATGTTTCAGTCTATTTAAACCAGGAGCGAATTTTTAAAAGAACAACAGGATGATCTTTTTACTGCTCCTGTTCCTTCCTTCCTCTATCGTTGGTCAAGAATATAGTTCTCAATCACTGAGTTTAACACTTTGCTCAAGGGCTTGATTTTTAAAGTCTCTTGTCTGAGATGGGATTCCTGTTTATCTTTCTGTAAGGGACCAATTTAATTTACCTGAAATGTTTACACAGTTAATGTGTATTTCAACCTCTGTTTGCTTTGATAATTAAATGTTACCTACCTGTAAGTGCTTCTATTCAAAGTACTAATTTGAATAGCTCAAATTAATGCGATACTTTAGGTATCTTGTCTTAAAATACAATTTAAACACAGTATTATGTTAGAAAAATTGAAACCAGTGTTCTGAGTGCTGGTTAATTCTATTTACTTAATAAACTTTGATAGTTTGCATTTAAATTATTCTTGATTTACTGCTATTTTGATATGGCTTTGTAATACCAAAAGCCAGATTTTAATCTTCTTTTAAACGAGGTTCAGTTTGAGGGAAAATGGACAATTAGCTTAACCATCCCATATTCCTCAGAGCAATGCTTCCAGTGTTCAGTAACCTAGTTGATCCTTATGAGTCTGGAGGATGATATTTGACCTTCAGTAAAACTGCACCGTAATCATGATTTTTAAAACCTTACAAGCTACTTTGATTGTATTTCCATGTTATCACAGGTGACTGGAGTTACTCAATAATCAAATTATCTCTAATCAATATTGTGAATACATTTCACGTCATATTACTCAGACTGCCTTATACACAGCCGCTATTTTGAATGACTTTCCTTCAAGTCAACCCTATTTGCCTCATTTTTCTCCCAGTACCTTTTGTTTCCTTTATTGACTGTGTATCAATTTCCCAGAAAATTACCATCTACAGCTCTGAATCTTTGAGTTTAATGTTTGTTTCATGTAGCATCTGTTGACATTTGAATTATGATTTGTGCATTGAGACTTTCAAGCCATAATAAATAAGACATTCATTTCCTAGATCTCCCCAGATTGGTCACTTGGTTAAAAATGCCCTTAAAAAACACAGAGAATCAAAAACAAATGAGATAGCTTGAGATAGTATCTGTTCTGCCTCAGAAGCAAGTTACCATTTTAAAAATTGCCTGTAGCCTGTAAGCATTAAAAATTTTTTAAAGTGCCTAGAATCCAGCTGCATGCTTAACTTGCTTCTATCTCTACACTCTTCCAGCTGAATATGTTCCACTTGTTCAGTTCAGTTCAGTTCAGTCACTCAGTTATGTCTGACTCTTTGTGACCCCATGAACCGCAGCATGTCAGGCTTCCCTGTCCATCACTAACTCCCGGAGATAGCTGAAACTCATGTCCATCAAGTCAGTGATGCCGTCCAACCATCTCATCCTCCATCGTCCCCTTCTCCTCCTACCTTAAATCTTTCCCAGCATCAGGGTCTTTTCCAGTAAGTCGTTCTTTGCATCAGGTGGCCAAAGTATTGGAGTTTCAGCTTCAGCATCAGTCATTCCAATGAATATTCAGGACTGATTTCCTTTAGGATGGACTGGTTGTATCTACTTGTGTACAAGGGATGCTCAAGAGTCTTCTCCAACACCACAGTTCAAAAGCATCAATTCTTCAGTGCTCAGCTTTCTTTATAGTCCAAATCTCACATTGATACATGACTACTGGGAAAAACATAGCTTTGACTAGATGGACCTTTGTTAGCAAAATAATGTCTCTGCTATTTAATATGCTGTCTAAATTAGTCATAGCTTTTCTTCCAAGTAGCAAGAGTCCTTTAATTTCATGGCTGCAGTCACCAGCTGTAGTGATTTTGGTTTCATCTGTAAATATACATTTTCTAATGGAAGCACCAAGGAAATACTATGTACTATGTATGAAAAGGTCTATAGGTCTCAGCAAGGATCACAAAATTGCTTAGAAAATTAAACATTTGAAATAGTTGGTTTCTACTCATCTTAATTCTGGTTTTCAGGGCTGTGAAATTACTTCTGAATAGAGTAAGTGCTAAGTCGTTTTAGTCATGTCTGACTCTGCAATCCTGTGAACTGTGGCCCACCAGCCTTTGTCCATGGGATTCTCCAGGCAAGAATACTGGAGTGGATTAACGAATACAGAATACTAACGTATATATATGGAATTTAGAAAGATGGTAATGATAACCCTATATGCAAAACAGAAAAAGAGACACAGATATACAGAACAGAATTTTGGACTCTGTGGGAGAAGGCGAGGGTGGGATGTTTCAAGAGAACAGCATTGAAACATGTATATTATCTAGGGTGAAACAGATCACCAGCCCAGGCTGGATGCATGAGACAGGTGCTCAGGCCTGGTGCACTGGGAAGACCAGAGGAATCGGGTGGAGAGGGAAGTGGGAGGGGGGATCGGGATGGGGAATACATGTAAATCCGTGGCTGATTCATGTCAATGTATGACAAAAACCACTAC
Organism: Dama dama; assembly: GCF_033118175.1. NCBI lineage: Eukaryota > Metazoa > Chordata > Mammalia > Artiodactyla > Cervidae > Dama > Dama dama. The sequence goes on along the minus strand of NC_083691.1, from coordinate 85,157,251 downwards.
ATTTTGTTAAGTAATTAGCCTCCAACTAATAAAAATAAATGAAAAAAAAAAAAAAAGAATACTGGAGTGGATTGCCATCCCCTCTTCCAGGGGATCTTCCCAACCCAGGCGTGGAACCCACGTCTCTTAAGTCTCCAGCATTGGCAAGCAGATTCTTTACCACTAGCGCCCCCTGGGAATCCCTCTGAATAGAGTAGCTGATTCAATTTATACAGTGCAGTTTATACATAAAAGTATCTTCATGACACCGCAAATCACATGTATGAAGAAAGAAACCAAGCGCTTTGGTTTCAACAAAGTTTGATCATCAAATAAAGTTCAAAGAAAGTGGAGTCAGGGGAGCTAACTCGTGACTAGTAGTTCATTTAATTAAAGAAAGCTGAATAAGAAAAGTCAAGGTTGTCAATTCAATCTCCTAATTATTTGAGGGAATTATGCAGAAAATAAACTTGAAGTTTGACTTTTAACTGAATTCCTATCCCAGTCAAGTTACTTACAAATTATATTCTGACACCTAAAGAAAATAAACATAAGGTTCTGTATTATTCAATATAAACTAACTTAAAAAAAAAAAAAAGAGGCCAAATTTTTATTTTTGGCAAATGAGCACTCACATATCCTGAAAACTAATCCTTCTACTGGAAACAACTGCAAATACTGGATTCAGAAAAAAGAGTTTGCTTTTACTTTATAAGAACAGAAGAGATGTCCTCAGAGGCCAAAACCAAAATGAAAGCAGTAATCTAGAGAGTTAAGCAAACTCTAAAGCTGGTGGCTACTTTGAAGGCACCTGATAATCTCTGGTGACCTTGAGTCTCATTTTTGACAGCTGTGCAGGAGATGGGAGACAGGAGACAAACAAAGCCTGGGGCCTACGCTTGGGGTGGAGAGTGTTAGATTAGAAGAGTCCCAAATAATAAACTGTCACATCTTTAGGGAAATGCAGAGGAGTATCTAGGTGTTATACGTATTCCTAGTCTGTTAGAAGATATAGTAGAGTGTTTCACATTTTTCTTTACTTCTCTGTCCAATTATTTGGCTTAAAACTCAACATTCAGAAAACTAAGATCATGGCATCTGGTCGCATCACTTCATGGCAAGTAGATGGGAAACAATGCAAACAGTGAGAGACTTTATTTTTCTGGGCTCCAAAATCACTGCAGATGGTGCTGCAGCCATGAAATTAAAAGATGCTTGATCCTTGGAAGAAAAGCTATGACCAACTTAGACAGCATATTAAAAAGCAGAGACATTACTTTGCTAACAAAGGTCCATCTAGTCAAAGCTATGGTTTTTCCAGTAGTCATGTATGGATGTGAGAGCTGGACTATAAAGAAAGCTGAAGAACTGATGCTTTTGAACTGAGGTGTTGGAGAAGACTCTTGAGAGTCCCTTGGACTGCAAGGAGACCAAACCAGTCCATCCTAAAGGAAATCAGTCCTGAATATTCATTAGAAGGACTGATGTTGAAGCTGAGACTCAAATACTTTGGCCACCTGATGCGAAGAACCAACTCACTTGAAAAGACCCTGATGCTCGGAAAGATTGAAGGCGAGAGGAGAAGGGGACGACAGAGGATGAGATGGTTGGATGGCATCACCGACTCAAAGGACATGAGTTTGAGTAGACTCCGGGAGTTGGTGATGGACAGGGAGGCCTGGCGTGCTGCAGTCCATGGGGTCGCAAAGAGTTGGACACAACTGAGGGAGTGAACAGACTGATCCAATAATTTGAGTATTTTAAGAAATGTTTTATTTAGAAAAATTAATGAAAAGGACAAAGCAGCTATGTCTGCTATGATTATATTGTATCATTATTACTTCTTCGAAAGAAAACCTGCCCTTGTTAATGAATTTTCTCTTTTCAGGATATATATATTTTTTCTAGTCTAGTAGTATTCTAGTAGTTTACTCTAGTAATTTGCTTTGTAGCAAACAATCTCAAAACTTAGTGGCTTATAACAACAACATTTCTCTTGCTTATAAATCTTCAATTTGGACTGAACTTGTCAGGGATAATTCATTTTTGTTCCACTTGACAGCAATTGGCATAGCTCAATGGCTAGGTACTAAAATCATCAGAAATCTCATTAACTCAAATATCTAGCAATTGATGTCAACTGTTGTCTGGGACCTTCGTTGAGGTTGACTACCCTAACACTACAACCTCTCCACGCAGCTTGGACTTCCTGACAACACGGTGGATGGGGTCTATGTGCAAGCATTCTGAGAGACAGACACGCAGAGAAGCCATATTCCCTTTTATGACATGGCCTCAGAAGCCAAGTGGTATCATTTATGCAACACTGTATTCATTGAGGAAATCAAAATACTCTTCCAGGTTCAAAAGGAAGGGAAAAGAAATGTACTCCACCTCATAATGGGGGTGTGGCAAAGTTCTAAGAGAGTACACAGGATCAAAAATCCTGCTAAGGCCGTTTTGAAAAAAAATGTAATATGTCATATTCCTCAATCTTCTATAGGATAGTTAATTATTAATTGTTCAATTCAGAGCCAAAACAAAGGGGAAAAGAAGCCAAGAGAGGGAATGTTTGTTGGGAAATCGTTAGCCAGAACATTTAAGTTCAACCCTTGCTTAACTGGATGTCCCTAGAAGTGGCCCCTTACCTTCCTCTTCTTAGCACTCATTCTCTAGACATGTTCCAGTCAATATCTAGCTTCAGAGGCAGGAGTTCTTCCAGCTATCTGTGTTTGCTGTCAGGGAGTAGTCATAAATGCTTCATGAGTGCTTTCTGAGAGTCAAAGGGGAGTTCTTACAATGTAACGAAGATGGTAATAGGAAAATTTCACCATTTATATTGCATTAAAACTAGTTTAGAGATTTTTTTAAGACTATGCCAAGGTCTGGAGAAGGCAATGGCAACCCACTTCAGTACTCTTGCCTGGAGAGGAGCCTGGTAGGCTGCAGTCCATGGGGTCGACACAACTGAGCAACTTCACTTTCACTTTTCACTTTCATGCATTGGAGAAGGAAATGGCAACCCACTCCAGTATTCTTCCCTGGAGAATCCCAGGGACCAGAGAGCCTGGTGGGCTGCCGTCTATGGGGTCTCACAGAGTCGGACACAACTGAAGCGACTTAGCATCAGCAGCAGCAGGCCAAGGTCACAACAATGAATAAGAAGGGGCACAGAAAAGAAAGATATAAAACATGTGGCAAAGGATTTTCAAAAGGACTGAAACTGTGAAAGACCAGGTAGATCACATTTCCCTGTTTGAACAACTTTCTAAATTTTCTATTAGCAAACACACTGTATAATGGCTTCACATTCCTATACTTCCTGCACTGTTTCTTCATGTCTTGCTAGCCTGGCATTCTGTGAAGCTTTCAGAAGAAACAAGAAAGTGATTTCAGTCATCTTAGAACATCAATATTCTTCATTCTACGTGTATTCCATGTTAATCCTTTTTTAAATGTAAAAGAATTTACCCTTATTAGAATATTTTATGGAATTCTCACAGTGGTAGAAGAAACATTTCAGGGGAGAGACAACAGTAAGTCTTTTGGCCCCTGAAATGGTACCTAAAAGGCAGAGTTACTATAGAGAGTTGTGTGGAATGAAGAGGAGTAAGCTCATTACTGATGACACAGAGAACAAATATAAGAACATATCCTGAATCATCACATAGCAACTTTAGCACTGGACACTAAAAAAGCTAATGCCCTAGACTTCTCTGCTGCTTACAAGTCCATCTGAGACAAGAATGTTCTATCTACCTAGAATTTTTCCCTTTTCATTTTTCTATTTCTTAGTTGCTTATTTGTGTCAGGCAAACAGATATTCTCTATCTAAAAGAGCTTTTTTAGAAGAACTGGTTAAAAGTGATTTTAACTCAAAACCCAAATAAGAGGACATTCCAAAGTGACAGTGAGTAGATGGACTAGAGGAGCATGGAAATGAAAAGGATAAGCCTCAGGTTCCCCTGCTCCACTGGATAGATTCCCCAGCAACTCATGCCTCAATCCATGACTCTTGCTCAGCTCTGGTTCTTTTAAATTTCAGTCTCACTTATGAAAACTCTTTTTTTTTTTTTTTTCTTTTTTTTCTTAATTTTTATTTTATTTATTTATTTTTTCAGTGGGTTTTGTCATACATTGATATGAATCAGCCATAGAGTTACATGCATTCCCCATCCCGATCCCCCCTCCCACCTCCCTCTCCACCCGATTCCTCTGGGTCTTCCCAGTGCACCAGGCCGGAGCACTTGTCTCATGCATCCCACCTGGGCTGGTGACCTGTTTCACCATAGATAATATACATGCTGTTCTTTCGAAACATCCCACCCTCGCCTTCTCCCACAGAGTTCAAAAGTCTGTTCTATATTTCTGTGTCTCTTTTTCTGTTTTGCATATAGGGTTGTCGTTACCATCTTTCTAAATTCCATATATATGTGTTAGTATGCTGTAATGTTCTTTATCTTTCTGGCTTACTTCACTCTGTATAATGGGCTCCAGTTTCATCCATCTCATTAGAACTGGTTCAAATGAATTCTTTTTAACGGCTGAGTAATATTCCATGGTGTATATGTACCACAGCTTCCTTATCCATTCATCTGCTGATGGGCATCTAGGTTGCTTCCATGTCCTGGCTATTATAAGCAGTGCTGCGATGAACATCGGGGTGCATGTGTCTCTTTCAGATCTGGTTTCCTCAGTGTGTATGCCCAGAAGTGGGATTGCTGGGTCATATGGCAGTTCTATTTCCATGAAAACTCTTATCTTTATATCCTTTCTTCCCTTCTCTTTAACACAACCATCATAATTAGACTACTGTTACTGTCACCAAAGATTTTTTCCAGTAAAGAGCTAAAGCAATTTTCCACTGAAGTGTTTCCATCATTGCATCACAGAATGCACCTAATGAAATCAAGCATATCAGCTGCAAGCATAAAAAAAACACACTGGGTGTAAAAAATTCCAGCAAATATTGATGCTAAATCAGATCCCATCTGAACACATGTGTGTAAGCTTTTTAAAGCACTCAGGGAGCAGGGAAGCCCTAAAACAGAAGTGTGAATTAGGTGGAGGTTTTGTTTTTTGGTTTTTTTTTAACTGATCACACCCCCTCATGGTGGCCTCACTCCGTATCAAACATTCAAAGCTGTCACCTCATGCTTGGTTGCCTTGAACTGTCCACAGTGAAACTTACAAGACAACACTCTCCCTCTCATGCACCAAAGGACCAGCTCTAAATCCTGGTTTCTGGAGCCCTACCCCTGACCTTAACAACCTAATACACTATTTCTTGCTGGGATGTTTGAACCTATCTATGGCTAAATGATTTCTTACGCACCCTTAAAATAAGGATTTCTAGAACTGATACTTTTATTCATTTAAGCAGACTGGAGTTTGGAACAGTTAGTTAGAACAACATGAAGCACAGTTCAAATCACACTGGGCTAAAAACAGTCTGGTCTCTAAGTGAAATCCTATTCATACTGCACTATATCACAGAAAAGTAAATAAACTAGACTTTCGAAGCACCCTGTCCCCATTACTACTGACTCTGTACTATTGTAAATCAGGTAAAGTGTTGCTTTTTGACACATTTACATCTATATTGCAATGACTTTGGCTACTCTGCCAGTATAAAAATTTCCATTATTCTTGTATTCAGCTTGACCTGGCATTACTGCCTAGGCTAATAACCAGTCTCCCTGTGCCTATCACTCCCCATTACACTCCACTCAACACAGCAGCCAGAGTTTTCCAAATGAAAATGTGTAATGAAAGTGCTCAAAGCACTGCAGTGGCTCCCATGTCAATCAGCGTCAAAACAAAGCTTACAAAGCTATAAAATCTAGTCTCTCCCACTCCCCACTATACCCCACCATTTGCTTTCAGGTCTTATCCTCTTTCTCACTTCCCTCCAGATAACCTAGCTTCTTACTGTTTCTGGAATTATCCAGACACACTCTCATCTCCAGGCTTTCGCACTTGTTCTCTCTTCCTGACACTCCTTTCCCCCAGATATCCACATGGCTCACTTTTCCTTCATGGACATTTTGCTTAAATGTCATCTTCTCAGAAAAATATCCAGTCATCCTACTTAAGTATGCAACTATCTAAGCCCCTCATTTTGCTCTAGTTTTTTCCATTGTGCTTATTTTGTTCTATCATGCAACAGATTTGGTTTATTTAGTATGTCTATTTCTGATTTTCTTCTACTTTCAGGGAAGTAAATTTCAGGGAAGCAGAAAAATGTTTGACAATTTTCTCCTCCAGTACCTTCAGTGCCTATAAAATAGCATAACAAATAGTTGGTATACAACAGATTTATATATATTTAACGAATAAACAAAGATTTTGGTATACTGTTTTCTCATTTCCTATCTTCCAGTTCCCTAAGAAAGGAAGTAAGCCTTATTTATGCTGCAAAATTAATGTCAGTTAAACATGTGGACTTTGGTCAGTTCTATGGTTCAAAGCAAGTCTTGCTCCATCATGTGGTAAGAGATTTGAAAGTACATTATTCTCTTCCCTATAGCCTGTGCTCACCCGATGCAATAGGAATATATTTTATGTCCTGGGCCTACCTTATGTGATCGCACCATTTCTGGGCATAGTGTCTTCTTTCTAAATGCCAGTGCAATTTATGAGAACAGCAAAGCTCAACAGATTTGGGTCATGAGAAGTTATTCGGAAATAAGTGTGCCTGGGTGATTTAGCCCTATAACATCTTGTTCAAATATCTGCTTCATTATATACTGACATTATGGAACTGTGACAATGCAGTCACAGATGTGCAAGCAAATATGAATGGGGAGATATATATAAAGGTTCTCTTGATCCTTTAGGTATGATAGTCTTGTAGTAAAATCTTTGCATTGGTTGCTGGTTGGGCTTTAATTCACAAAATCAAAGAATTTTACACAGACTTGCACAAAGTGGTATTTAGGATTGTGAGTAAGGCAGGAGACCCAGAAATGGCCATTGAAATTCAGGGATTTCAAGTCAAATCCCGCCATGCATTTCTGCCTAATTACAGAAAGCACTTTTTTATTTTGCTGAGTACAAAGACCACCCTCACAGGGCTCCACCTTGGTCGTACAGAGTTTTCAAAAGCACTCGGTCTGGAAATATACATTGGCATTACCCACACAGAGCTCTGATGTGTTCTCCAGGCCATTCACACCTCACTCTACTACTTTTTTCACAGGAATGGACTAAAAGGCCACAAGTCTATACCTGTGCCGACACATTTAAAAGGAAAGCAAAGGGGAACTGAAAACAGACACTGAATATATCAGATTCCTTTTAGGCATGATGCCCAACTTCACCAGAACCACTCCTTGAATTCCTTGAGACCTGCACTGGGGATCCCTTCCAGCTCAAAAATTCTATGCTTCACTGATTCTTTCAGACCTTCAGAATATTGATATAAACTAATCTGCATGGCTAAATTAGGTTGATGTTTCTGATACTTACACAGCGACGATTTCACGGTACAAGAAACATAGGATAAGAGGGCTAACCTGGTGGGAAAATGCTTATTGTGTCAGGATTTTGTTAAAAACAAAACAAAACAAAACAAAAAACCAGCAGCAACTTCATTCAGGTCCCAGCAAGGCAAATTTCCCCTGAGGCTGCCAAGGCCTGCACCATCCAAAGGGCGTGATCACAGGAGCAGAATGAAAGATCCAAGGAAGAAACAGGAGCACAAAAGATAGTAGGAACATGCCAAGCAAGAGAAAATAAAGGGTGATGTTCTATCACTGCATGGATATCAGTATAATCTACTTCAATTGCTTATCTCCCTGGTGGCTAAGATGGTAAAGAATCCACCTGCAATGTGGGAGGCCTGGGTTTGATCCCTGGGTTGGGAAAATCTTCTGGAGGAGGTCACGGCAGCCTACTCCAGTATTCTTGCCTGGAAAATTCCCATGGACAAAGGAACCTGGCAGGCTACAATCCATGGAGTCACAAAGAGTTGGACACAACTGAGTGACTAAGCAAGGTTGAAGTAAAAGTTAGTGTGGTCCAGTGGAGGAAGTATAAGAAGTCAGAAAACCTATAAGATGTAACCAATTAGTTCATGTTAGTGTCTTAATTTCTCTGACTTTTATTCTCCTTAACTGTGAAATCAAGGCATTTGGTTCTGAAGAGTTAAATGGGGTTTGCACGTGAGAAGTCCCTGGGTTTGAACTATGCCAGTTATGTCTAATGTGTGTATGATTTTGGGCAAATTGTTTTTCCCTCTAAGTCTCGGTTTCTTCATCTGCCAGTAGGGAATAAATAACATCTGACTCAAAGTGGAGTTGTTTGGCTGGAATAAAAAGAATATATAAAAGCATTTGTCACCTATTAGATTATTAGTATTTGTTTTAAAACAAATCTTAAACAATTTTGGGGAGGGGTCAGAAAGAAACTAAAACTACATTAAGATATAAGAAAACTCTGAAATTATACTTTTCTTTTACTTTATTGTTGCATGTGATGCTATGAATACCTGCTAAATTGTACATATGTAGCAGGTGATTTTACATGTATGAGAAACCTTCCTAAATGAAGTGTGGCATGTTGGAAGTTCTCATTAGCAAGAAATTATAAGCCAAGGCCAACTTTGAAAATGGATGGGGAAAAGCAGGCAGAAATAAAAGTCTGGTTCAATCTAGGGAGGAGCCAAGAGTACAGATTACCAAATCCAAAGGGTGTGGTGCTCTTGATTACAATCTGAGCCAGTCTTTAGGTCCAAGAGACCTGCCCTGTGGATGCAGGACAGGGCACAGCTAGAGCAGGCAGAAGTTTTTAGTACAAGTAGAAACCTATGCTAGAGCTAGGAATACAGGTGGGTTTTAAAAGAGGTGTCCAAAGCCAGGTTCAAGAGCCAGGCCAGGAATTTAGGACCTCTAGGTGAAAGTCTGGGCCAGACCCAGAGGGTGAGAGGATTGGGAACCAGCAGCCGGAGTCCCAAGAAGAAGTTAAGCCAGGAGACTGGGCTATGTATGGGGAGAACAAATATTTACTAGAGCTCACTTATCACAAAAGAAAGGCGCTGCAAAATTCCATCAGCCCAGGCTCTCGCTGGTTGAAGGGTTAGACAGTTCTGCACCTGCAGGTGAGGGAGTTTCAGGGCCCACAACTGTGGGAAATGGCACAGGCCCTAATAGGTAACATCTGCAGATGGATCTGAGCACGTATTTTGCCACCAGTTGTAACATTCCCAATATTCAGCAACCGCAAATATGACCTACATCCCAGAAAGCAATCTAAGCATCTATAATAGATGCACTATGTCAGGGGGCAGGGAATTCACCTCCACAAAGACCCAACTGAGACGTGAAAACTGAAGACAGCCACGCAGGAGGAGGCAAGTAGGAGATAGCCTCTCAAGACATTTGCTTGTGCAAATGTGCACCAGCTATCTCACACTACCTCCACTCACATGTCTCCCTGTGTAAGTTTTTCACAAACTGCAGGTAAAGAGGACATTTAAATTCCAAATCCAACCCTCAGGCTTGTGCCAGAGACTGAAGGCACTATTTGGTCTTTTAAACTAAAATGGAAAAGTAAATGCAGATGGAGATATATCCTCTGCCAACCAGAAAGCAACAAGCAATACGGTTTCCAACCAGGCAGAGGCAGCATTTAAGCCATCTTGTTAAGAATTCCATGCATAAGAGGAGACAGTACCTCAGCAGATATAAGAGTCCTGATTATTATCAACGATAGTCCCCTGGCAGAGGGTGTGAACGATTTGCTTCTAAATGAGATCAAATATTTCACAAGCACAGTTGGAAGAACCTAGATGTTTATGAACAATTAAATGTTTGGAAAAAAAAAAAAAAAAATAGAAACTTTATTTAGGACTGAAGCCAGCTATGGTAGTTTGAAACAAACATAGCATGTTTCATTATGGGGCTCAGGAAGCAACATAAAATATTTTCCACCAAATTTGCCTCCAGGCAGTTGTAGTGAAATTCAGTCAGCAATTTGAGCATAATTTGAAAAGAAAGAGCAGGTAGTCCCTTTAGCAATTAAAGACACATCTCAAAACATAAATAAAATTGAGTCAACTCTAAAGGTAATCCATCTTGCATGATGTTGAGAGCAGAAAAAGTAAAGCAGTGGAGGAAACAACCCCCTCTAACTCTTTACAAAGGAGTTTGGTTCAGAGAGGGTGAAGAGTAGGTGTGTGGCAAGGATGACAAAGTTATAACAATTGATTAGCAAGCAGAATAGAAAGCAGAATAAGTGACTGGACACTAAATAGGGAAGAGTTAAGGGAAATCAATAGGTCTACACACAGATGATAAAATACTTATGAAATTGATAATTGCTGCTCCAGAGATGAACCAGGTGAACTTGTTTTTATAAGGTTTGGATATAATCAGACTACCTATAGGCATCAAAATGGAAGTTCATCCACTACGCATTGAATATCTTGCTCCAAGATCCTCAAAGGGGTACAGTCACAGTCCCCTGACATCCCCAAACATTCATTTCTTAACAGTACCTGGATATAAAGCAGAGATTTGAAACCACAGAGTTTGGGTTTAAACCTACTTGTGTAAATTCCCAGTTATGTGATCTTGGGTAAATCCTCTCATCCCGCTAAACTTCAGTGCAGCCAGGTGTTTTCAGAAGGAAACAAGATCTCCCTTATAAGAACATTCTCAACATTAAATGAGATGGAGTCAAAGCCTATGAAATATTCATATCAATTGTTGAAAGTTCTTGAGAATATGTTATATGCAAGTGAAAATGCTAAGCATTTGATGTATTTTTACATTCAATCAACAAAGTTGTCCTGAGATTGAAGTATGTTGTGTGATTTCACATGAAGAAAATGAAGCTCTATTCTCTTTCCAAATAATAACATCCAAATCCGACAAAGACACATACACACATACACAAAGGACTTCAAAACCACTAAGAATTAAAGGAACTTAAAGTCCTGAGAAGCTCTTCTTAATCCTGGAGCAATTCCCAATTCATCACTGCTTTTGATTTTCTTGCTTGCTTATTTATGCTTTTCCCTAGAAATTTGACCTTATTGTCTCTTTCAGTGGTACCACCAATTCTACTAATCACTCACTTCAGTCTGTGTATGAAATATAAACAACATACTATTTCTTAGCTCCCTGTGGAACAATTTCAGTTTTTTTTAAAAGATCTAGATAGAACAGAGAAACAGACAAGAAGGCAACAAATAAATGCTAGACCCTCAATGCAGAAGCAGAACAATCCAAAGCACAAATCTATCAGTGATTACTAATACCCTGTGAAATAATATAATCTCATTTTCAGAGATTATATTATTTTCAGAGCTGTCAGATTTTCTTACAGCTGTTAAGAAGAAATCTCCAATTTTTAAGACATTCATCTTTCAGATTCTTCCCTGTGGGGACAATCATTGCAATATCTGTGGAAATAGAAAACAGTCGGGTATGCTGACAGTATCCTGGAGGAAAACCAGCTGGCTGCCCTGACAGGCACTACGCAAGTGACAGTAAAATGGGAGAATCAACATGGTTCATGACTTGGCCATGACCCAACCAGAGTTATTCCCATCTCACTTTATTTCTATCCTATTTGCTCTGCCTGAAGGATATTCTCTAGCCAGTTATTAAAACTGAGCCACCATACAACGAAGTGAAGCATCTTCATTTATTACTCCCAGGAGACCAGCATTACCCAGTCTCATCAGAGTTATGGGACCTCCATGCCACTGAGGTCCTCAGATGGAGTAAGATGACTGAACACAGTGGTTTAGATTCTATATCCACTCAGATACACAAGCCTTTGTTTCTGCTTTTAGTTGCATGTTTTTGGGGGGAGTTTAGAATGTGGTCCATGAGTACATGAACCTCAGGCCCTCCTAGATCAACAATAAAAACAAAACAAAAACTCTTAGTGAGGCATGTGGGCCAACACCACCAACAATACCTGGGGAGGTTTCTAGAAATACAGTACCTTAAGCCCAGCTCAGGCCTACTGAATTTGTATCTCAGGTATCAGATTTTAGGACATATTATATGTATCAAAGTTGAGAAGTTCTATGCTAGACACTCAGTCTTTAAGTCAACTGAGAATAATGCCACCAAGTTCAATTAAGTCAAAAGGGAAGAATGATCTGGAATATAATGTCAAGAGTGTCTAGCACTATGGGACTCAACTAGTAGTTGGTAGGAAGCTGTCAAAGAAAGGAATCCCCTTGATCTGATTCAGCTGAGGCACTGAGGCTTTTTAGTTACTCTTGCAGCCTTGAGTGGGGGGGGCCCTCCCTGACACCTTAGTTAGGAAGCACCACCATGACCAGATCTAGTTGCTTTTTAAAAAACCTGCTGCTTTCCATGAAGACGGAGTGACATGCTACTCCTACTGCCAAAGAAGGTCCACACTCCTCTTTCACAGAAAGAGCCATGTTCCTGATGACCAGCTCCAGGATAAATCTCTTTATTCTAACTCCCTTCTTGGAGGATTTGTATACTACCAGGATTTGGTGTGGAGGTGACTAGGTTGACAGGAGCTGGGGAGGGATATTCAGAAGTGACTATACTTGGTTTGTAGACTCCACAGCTGATTAATCAGAGTTCTGGGACTGAGAATCAAACATATGGCCAAGCAGCCTGGAATTTAGGACAAGAAATTCACTGAAAATAGAAGTGAGGGATTCTGTAATACATTCTCTGGTTTCACTGCATCAGTTAAAGTTTTTCTTTGTTACAGGAAAGCTGACCCTGGCAACCTACATTTGCTAGGATTCTCCATCCAGTGACTTCTGGTTAAAGTTGACCAGTGGGAGGCTCTGGAAGGGGATTAGGCAGGACACAGGAGAGTAGGAGCTATAGACTTTCTCTCATGGCTCTAGCATCTCTTTTTGGTTCAAACTCATTCAAGAAGCCCTTCTCAACATGTTTCCATCACATTCAAGTGACTCCTCCCACCTTGATTTTAGTACATCCACTTGCTTAGTAAAACCTCTGTCATCAGGATCCCAACTCTTTCCTGGTAGCCCAGACCTTGGGTTCTGGTAAAACCACCTATTCCCTTTGTCCCTGCAACACTGGAGCTGGGGGTATCATCCTATTATTGCCTCTTCAGTTCTTCCCAAACATTTTTAATGTGTTCTTCATATTAAATTTCTTCTACTGAACAATTTAGAATAGGTTCAATTTGACTTGCTTCACCCTGACTGATACATTGACCTTATATTCTATAAGCTTAAGCATCAAGAGCCTCTCTTTGGGAAATTAGACCCAGAGGGAAGTGTCATTGAAATTAAACTTCAGGCATGGTATGAGGAATATAGAATTTTGTTGCGAGAAAGAACTTTAGGCATCATCTAATTCTGTCATTTCTCAGTGAGGAGCTGTTCCCCAGTAAGTGCCATGCCTGTCGTTGTTGTTTAGTAGCTAAGTCGTGTCCGACTCTTTGCGACCCCATGGACTGTAGCCCTGCCAGGCTCCTCGGCCCATGGAATTTTCCAGGCAAGAATACTGGAGTGGGTTGCCATTTCCTTCTCCAGGGGATCTTTCTAACCCAGAGATCAAACCAGCGTCTCCTGTTTGGCAGGTGGATTCTCAACCACTGAGCCACCAGGGAAGCCTTTAAGATGCATATGGGGATACATTTCAGGGAAAAGCATTTATCGTTTAACCCTTTGGTGCTCTTATCCAGAGCTCCTCCAATTTAGGGTTTTATTTGTCTCACACAATTGCTCCTCAAGTTTAGGGTTTTATTTGTCTCACACAATTGTTAAATGACCATGTCAGGACTAGCTCTCTCCATGTCCACAGTATTTCCATTATTCCATATATCTTCTGTGATATGTCTGCCTGTTTGATACCAGACTCTGTATACAGATACATATTTAGTGTACTGAACAAAATTATATTAGATAAATTAATGGGCAAGTTTATGGCTCTATCCTTTCTTTATACATAGGTAATTTTTTATTTTTTTATTTTTTTTACCAAATTTGTGAAAGCCAATGAAGGAGAGACAAGAGATGCAAGTTTGATCCCTGAGTTGGGAAGATCCCCAGGAGTAGGAATGGCAACCTGATCCAATATTCTTGCCTGGAAAATTCCATGGGCAGAGGAGCCCAGTGGGCTACAGTTTATGGAGTTGCAAAGAGTCAGATATGACTGAACACACAAACACACACAAGTTCTCTAAGAACTAGCTATCACTATTACTATTAGTCCAGATTGGCTTTTTTTTTTTTTAAGTTTTGTCTGATACTGATGACTCCATCTACTCCATGTCAGTTAATGATGCAGAAATGTCTACTAAATAAAAGTTTATTTCCCTGGGATAGTTGTTCTTAAACATCAGCAATGCATCAGAATCACCTGGAGAGTTTCTTAAACCCATTTTTTTGCCCCACCTCAGAAAGCTCTGGGCTTCCCCAGCGGCTCAGTGGTAAAGACTCCGCCTGCAGTCTCGAGCTTATGGCGAGGCTGTCCCTGGTGCCGGCGGATAATGCGGCTTCCCGGCAGCCAGCTTTGGCGTCTCTTGCCTCTCTCGGATTCCGGGTTTGGGGCTCAGGGAAGGGGGCCACGAGGGTCTTGCTGGGGAGGCCTGGCGGGCCTCAGAGCTCGCTGGCTGCTGCCTGGGGAGCCGCCCCCTCGGCACTGTGATGCCGCCCCCGCCCGGGTCCTCAGGACCCCAAACCGAAGGGCAGCAGAGACCCCATGCGCCCCTGGAAGCCCGGGCCTGTTTCCTGGAAGCCTTTAGCCATCACATTTGCTATTGGAGGAGCTTTATGGGCTGGAATGAAGTACTTCAAGAAAGAAAAGACAGAGAAACTGGAGAAGGAACAGCAGCGAAGCATTGGAAAGCCTTTACTTGGGGGTACTTGGGGGCCCATTTTCCCTCACAACTCATACTGGCGAGCCCAAAACTGATAAGGACTACCTGGGTCAATGGGTATTGATTTATTTTGGCTTTACTCATCGTTCTGATGAACTAGAAGAACTAGTTCCTTCCAGAAGAACTAGAAAAAATGATTCAAGTCGTGGATGAAATAGACGGTATTCCAGCTCTGCCAATTTTAACTCTGCTTTTCATCACTTTTGACCCAGAGAGGGACACAAAAGAAGCCAACGCCAATTATGTAAAAGAATTTTCTCCCAAACTGATTGGCTTGACTGGAACAAAAGAAGAGATCGATCTAGTGTCCAGAGGATTCAGACTGTGTTACATCCCTGGCCCCAAGGATGAAGATGCATAGTGAATCATACGATCATAATGTACTTGATTGGACCAGATGATGAATTTCTAGATTATTTTGGCCAGAACAAGAAGAATGCAGCAATAGCTGGTTCAGTTGCTGCTCACATGAGGACACACAGGAAAAAGAGCTGATAACTAACACAGCATGGCCATGCTCTATGCTCCTGCCAAAGAGGAAGGACTTTACCTCCCAGAGGAGCCAATAATACATGTACATACATGCAGCCTACAGAAAGGCCTTCACACCAGGAGAAAATCTAAATTTTGGACAGATCACATTATGCCTGGGTTCATCAAGGATGAATTCTTGGAACTGTAAAGATGATGACCAAAAGTCTCCCAAATTGTGGCCTTGAGACCAGAGGATCAAGATGTTTTGAAGCCAGTGGAATGGACCTCAGGGAGGGATACAGCCAGAAAAGACGCATCGCAGGGATCTCCCCACGTGAGTGGAGCCCTCTGGTCACGTGGCTGCCTCTCCAGGGTCTTGAAGCCTTGCTCAGACAGGTTGTACTGAATTCCCAGGAGGAGCATCACTTGCTTTCCTCTTTGAGGTGGCCGATGCAATCAAATCAGGCTCTCTGACATTCATAATTAATCTTTATGCTTAAAGCATTAGTATAGTCTTCTTTGTGAATGAGAATCACTGTGATTGTTTGCAGTGTGATTCTCTGTCAGCTGGTGCTGATTTTACTCATAGAAAGAGAATCTGTTGTTTGGGACAAACTATTAGATCAGGTTCCCTAGGAATCTTATGATTTTTAGCAGTATGATGTGCAGGGCTTCCAGGGACCTACCAGAGGGTGTGAGGATATGGACCATGAATGTGTACAGAGTACCCGCCTGCCTGAACTAGACTGCACTTGTCTGAAATAAAGGTGTGCTCAGTTTTGGGGAAAAAAAAAAAAAAAAGAATCTGCCTGGCATGCAGGAGATGCCAGAAACACTGGTTGGATCCCTGAGTTGCAAACATCCCCTGGGGGAGGAAATGGCAACCCGCTCTAGTATTCTTGCCTGGAAAATCCAAAGAAAAGAGGAGCCTGGTGAACTACAGTCCATAGGGTCACAAAGAGTCCAACACAACTGAGCATGCACACACACCAGGTATGCAGAGAGCTTCTGATTCAGCAAACCTGAGAGGGAGACTTGAGTATTTGCAGCTCTAACAAGGTCCCAGGTGATGCTATGCTGCTGGCCTAGAGACTATACTTTGAGATCCTGCACCCCTGGGACATGAAACAGTGTTTATTCCCTATGGTCTGCAAATCACAATAGAGAATAATAGTGATGGTAGCAGTGATCCCATTAAAATGGCAACTTATGGAATTTTAATTATGCAAGGTGAATAAGTCTTAAAAATAAAATGTACATCATGGTGCTTTATAGGTAATAATACTATATTGTATCCTATTAGGTTCTCCAGAGAGAGAAAGAAGGGTCAAGATTTTATCATGGAGGCAGAAAAGTCTGATAATCTAATATCTCCAAGATGGAGATACAGGGAATCTGGTGGTGAATTCGGTCTGAGTCCAAAAGGCTGAAAACCAGGGAAGCTGACAGAGAAAGTCCCAGTCTGACTCTGAAGGCCTGAGGAACAGAAGTACTGATAGTAAACGGCAGGAGAAGATAGATGTCCTAACTCAAGCAAAGAGAGCAAATTTACCCTTCCTCCATCTTCTTGTTCTACTCAGACCCTAAATGGATTAGATGATGCCCACCTGCACTGCCAGTCTTCTTTCCTCATTCTACAGGTTCAAATGCTAATCTCTTCCAGAAACATACAGGCACACCCAGAAATGTTTTACACACTATCTGGGCATTGGCCAATCAAGTTGACACTTAAAATTAACCACACATCCTTAAAGTTTGCTAACAGGCTAGATTTTATTGTTAGTGTTCTTATCACAAAATAATAATAAAGAGGGCAGGAAGAAACTTTTGGAGGGGATGAACATATTTGTGGCATATACAGCGGTAATGGTTTCATGGTAGGATACTTATCTCCAAACTCATGGTTTTATACACTAAATATATGCAGCATCTTGTATACCAATCATTCTTCAATAAAATTATTTTTTTTTTAAATGCAGTATAGTTGCCTCCAGAACAATCTAGTAGCTGACAGTGCTTGAGAAGGTATTGCTTCAGCTTTATAAGGTTAAGCTTTGTAAAACTGATGACTTGTAATTTTAATAATAAAATTTAAAATTGTAAAAATGAAATAATATTTGAATACTTAAAAATGGTAGTGGGAGAGAGGTTCAAAAGGGAGAGGACATATGTATACCTATGTCTGATTCGTGTTGATGTTTGGCAGAAACCAACACAATTCTGTAAAGCAACTATCCTTCAGTTAAAAAAATAAATTGAAAAGAAAAAAATTATAACTTATGGGCTGAAGTTCAAGAAACTACTGAAAAAATTGGAGGTGGTAAAGAATTTTGAATTTTAAAATGGTATTCCAAATTCTCCATTGTGGTGTCTATGTTTAAGGTTTCTTATCCATCCCTTGCATTTGTCTGCTATCTCTCTAGTTCAGCAAGTTTTGGTGCCCCATGCTTGCTTTCATCTTATGCCACATTTTTGTTACTGAGAATGGCCTCTTAGAGCCAAATCATAGAATTCTTTTTCTAAACCAACAATTCCTGATTGTGTCCATCTGCATCATAGCTACAAGAGGTAATTATAAACAATTATCTAAATTAGAGTCTGGGGTGTGTCCAAGAAACTTACATTATTATCAACTTACCTGAATGGCCGACATGCACATTATGTTTAATGAAACAGTCTTCTCAATAGTCCTCAATAGTTCTCTCAAAAGAAGTCTTCCCAGCTCCACTCATTCTAAATTATCACAGCTACCTGGAGATTGTAAATCCTTAGATAGCCAGAACACTTCTCATTCCCTTCACATTGCCCAAGGATACCAACACCATGATTTATAAACACTTACACTCAAGAACAAAATCACTAACAATTTACATTCTTCCCCAGAATGTGGGCCATTCATTCAATTCCCAAATAAGTGCAAAGCTGACTTTGGACTTTCCTTCCCAGATATCATTGATTCTATTAAAATTACCCTTTCTTCTTGTGAGTTTCAAGAAAAGCAGCCACAGAAGACCCTGTGCATGCATCTGGAAAGGAGAGTATTGTGACTCGGACTAATCTCTCCCTAAATACTTAAGACTTGGGATATCATTTGTAACGAAGAAAAGTTAATAATGCAATTGGTAACCTGGATGATCATTTTTTAAAGATATCACATCTATTAGAGTCCATTCATACTTCAGGGTCCTTACAGCCACTTGATTAAATTTCCTCTATTTGCTTGTCCACACTGGGAAATATCTCAACATGCCTCAGTTCAGTTCAGTCACTCAGTCATGTCCGACTCTTTGTGACCCCATGAATCACAGCATGACAGGCCTCCCTGTCCATCACAACTCCCACAGTTTACCCAAACTCATGTCCATGAAGTCGATGATGCCATCAGCCATCTCATCTTCTGTCGTCCCCTTCTCCTCCTGCCCCCAATCCCTCCCAGCAACAGGGTCTTTTCCAATGAGTCAACTCTTCACATGAGGTGGCCAAAGTATTGGAGTTTCAGCTTCAGCATCAGTCCTTCCAATGAACACCCACGGCTGATCTCCTTTAGGATGGACTGGTTGGATCTCCTTGAAGTCCAAGAGACTCTCAAGAGTCTTCTCCAACACCACAGTTCAAAAGCATCAATTTTTGGATGCTCAGCTTTCTTCACAGTCCAAGTCTCACATCCATACATGACCACTGGAATAACCATAGCCTTGACTAGACAGACCTTTGTTGGCAAAGTACTGTCTTTGCTTTTATAAGCCAGTAAAACTGTCTGTGGTCTTTACCAATCAGGAGGATGAAAGTACAGAACGACAGCGGGAGCAAAAGCCTTGTTGCATGTAATGAAGCTGTGGAATTGCAATCCTTCTCTCTAGATACCCAACCTGCTCCTGCATCGCCATCACCAAGCTGCTCATTCCCTCCTCCCTGACCACCCCCTACCCTTGGCAGTGTCTCTATCCTGTCCTTTCTGACCTTCTGCTTGTCTGGAATTCAGGAGACAAGGATATCTATAAAGCTGTAATAACAGCAATTACAGGTACACTCCAGTGGGAAACCAATAAAAACATAACTGTAGCATTTTCACTGGACTCAACCTACATAGTCTCCTTTTTTCCCCCATATTGTCCACACTATGATCCTCTGTAGAGAATCCAACTTAACAAAGTTATATCCAAAACACAGAAGATAGAGGTATAGGGCAGGGCAGTGGAGTAGATAGGTAGGTTGTAAGAGAAATTTGAGCTCAGCTTAGGTTCACCAAATCTTTCTAATTCCGTTTCTTCATCTGTAAAATAGAGGCATTTGCAGAGGAACACAAATGTGGAGCTGATGTAAAGCACTTCAGTGTATTATGCATAAAAGAGCCAGCTACTAGGGCTTCCCAGGCAGCCCCGTGGGAAAGAATCTGTATGCCAATGCAGGAGACACAGGAGACGCGGGTTTGACCCTGGGTCCAGAAGATCCTCTAGAGAACAAAATGGCTACCCACTCCAGTATTCTTGCCTGGGAAATGAAATGCCATAGACAGAGGAGCCTGGAAGGCTACTGTCCAACAAAGAGAGAGAAAAAAAAAAAAAAAAAGCCAGCTACTGCCCACAAGGAACTTATAATTTAATAGTTTCTATAATGCTGAGGTAGCATAAGAATATAGAGCACATCTTGGCCTTCCTGGGTTGCTGTAACATAATACCAGAGATTGGATAACACAACCCCAGAAATTTATTTTCTCACAGTTATAGAAGTTGGAGGTCCAAGATCAGGGCTTCAGTATAGCTGGTTTCTGATGAGAGTTCTCTTCTTACATTGCAGAAGCCTTCTCACTGCATCCCCACATGGTGGAAAGAAAGCAGGCAACCTCTCTGGTATCTCTTCTTATATGGCCCCACTTTATAAGAGCTCTTCTAAACTAAGTTACCCCCCAAAGTCTCCAGTCCCCAAAACCATGATGTTGGGAGTGAGGATTTCAGCATATAAATTTCAGGGGCCACATTAAGCACTTAACAGAGAACCTCCATAGCCCATCTCCCATTTGACCCTAACCCTTGAGACCAGACCTGGATACTTTTAAATGGAAACTAGAACTAAAACTTCTCAGGGCAGTAAATTGGAGAAATCTGAAAATTGTTCTAAGATCATTTCACCTTCTTATAGTATCATGTAACTCTCCTAGCCTGAGGAGCAAGCATTGCTAGTGTCTCTAACAGAAGAGGGCTGGTGAGATGCTCCTTCACTATAGATTCAAGGTGAAGGGTAGGAGGCAGTCACATATCCTACTATTGTAGAACGACTTCAGTTCACATTGGAGAAAAACCTCATGAACATAGTACCACTTATTTTACCCTCAGTTCATGTCCAGTCCCATCACTTCATGGCAAATAGATGGGTAAGAAAATGGAAACTGGCAGATTTTATAGTCTTGAGCTCCAAAATCACTGTGGATAGTGAGCAGCCATGAAATTAAAAGATGCTTGCTGCTTAGAAAAAAAAAAAAACTGTGACAAACCTAGACAGCATATTAAAAAGCAAAGACATCACTTTGCCAACAAAGGTCTATAGAGTCAAAGCTATGTTTTTTCCAGTAGTCATGTTACTGATATGAGAGTTAGACCATAAAGAAGGCTGAGCACTGAAGAATTGATGCTTTCAAACTGTGGTGTTGGAGAAGACTCTTGAGAGTCCCTTGAACAGCAAGGAGAACAAATCAGTCAATCCTAAAGGAAATCAACCCTGTGAATATTCATTGGAAGGACTGATGCAAAGCTGAAGCTCCACTACTTTGGCTACCTGATGTGAAAAGCCAACTCACTGGAAAAGACCTGATGCTAGGAAAGATTGAGGGCAGGAGGAGAAGGGGGTGACAGAGGATGAGATGGTTGGATGGCACCACCAACTCAATGGACATGAATTTGAGCAAATGCTGAGAGATAGTGAAAGACAGGGAAGCCTGGTGTGCTACACAGTCCATGCAGTTGCAACATGTCAGACACGACTGAGCGACTGAACAACATGTCATCCAGTTGTGCTGGGGCTTACTAGGGCTGAAACCACAATGCTTGCACTAACTGCCAGAAAATTTTCACATAAAGTGTTATGTGTTAAATTGTGTCCCCCTCAAAAAAGTATTTTGAAGTGCTAGCCCCTTGTACCTAAGAATGTGACCTTTCTTGGAAATAGGTTCTTTGGGGATGTACTTAGTTAAGATGGGTCATACTAAAGTGGGCCCCTAATTTAATATTACTGATGTCCTTATAAAAGATGGCCATGTGAAGATAGACCACGTGAAGACAGAGGATCTATAAGCCAAGAAATACCAAAGATTGCTGGCAATGACCAGATAGTAGGAAAAGGCAAGAAACATCTAAGTTTCAGAGGGAGTCTTGACATCATCTTGATTTTGGACTTCTAACTGCCAAAACCAAAAGCCAGCACATTTGTGTCCTTTAGAGCCACCCACTTTGTGGTACCTAGTTAAGGCAACCACAGGCAACAAATACATAAGGAAACATGTCTGTGGGTTGAATGCAAGCAAAAGTTCCCCTGCCTTACATTGGGTAATAAATGTACTATAAGACAGTCAAAATAACTCCTTTTCTTCTTTTAGGATGTTCTGGGTAAAGAGCAATACTAAAGACAAAGAAAAAAGGTTCAGGATTCTAGTGGTTTTGTCTTTTAGGGAGGAACACATTCAGGAGGCCAGAAGGACAAATCTCAGTTCAGTAGAGTCATTCACTGACACACATTTTTCCGACTCTGAGAGTCTCTGATTCTCAGAAATGGACAGCTCTATGGGACACTGCTCATATTCATTTCTGGTCTGGCAGAATGCCCTGAACATGCAGCATTCCTTCAAGCAGTGCTCCTGGTAACTAAGAACTGGTGGAAGGTGGAAGGGTTATAAGATTACCTCCAATTTGGCTACACAGAACATCAGGGGTGACCTCCCAGCAACTATCCTCTGAACACCCACCTCATTTTTTTAAGCTTAGAGACACCTAATGTCCTTTCTGCTACCACTGGGTATTGCCTCCTGCCAAAAGAATGACCTGGGAAGGCAGTTAAATAAGCCCCTCTCCTCAGCTCTTGTTCATGTTCCTATTACTCTACTGCTTAACTTTTGACTTTTCCATCCCCACTAAATCTCCAGATCCCTTCTCTGAGACCTTAGGCTGGCTTTGGGCTTGCTTCTTCCCCTTCGTTGCTTGGCAGCTCTATTCCAGTTTCCCGACCCCTGATGCTCTCTGCTGTGGGTACCAGCAACTCTGCTGGAGTTGCTTGTTCAGCTCGCCTCCCCCGCTGCTGAATCCTACCTCTCCAGTCCTACCAGTCTAATCTCCTGCTCACTGCTCAGAGGGTTCCTGGCACTCACATTCTGGCTCCTGATGTTGTATCCTCCAGATCCTCTTACTCATTCACTTGTGCTGACACTAATGAAGCATCCACATCTCTTAAGAAAAGCACTCGTAAGGTGGTAGTGTTCATCTCTTTAGAACAGACTAGCTGGCCTCTGGCTGGGAAGTGCAGGGGTTTAGTCCCTAGCAAATAGCCACCTTGTCCTTGTTACAGCTCTCTGCTGGTATAGTTGAGCACAAGGACAAACAGATAAGAACCATTTTCTTTGTTCATGAGATGGAAAAAAGATGTCATGCCTTTATTGACTGAACCCTACATAACCTGGACCAGCTCCAGACAGAAGTAAATGTCTCCCAAATGGTTAAAAAAAAATAAAAAAAAAAACACTTTAGAAGAGGGCTAAAGATCTGGTCACTGCTAAACTATCTCTCTTACTCATTTCTCTGCCCCTACCTGCTATATTGCCATGACAACCTACTGGAGAAACTTTAATAGCTTGCCTTAGAAGATGATAACTCATACAATGATTGCTATAGACTGAATGGTTGTATCCCATGAAAATTCATATGTTGAAGCTTTCATCCCAAGTGTGATGATATCCAGAGGTAAGACTTCTAGAAGGTATTTAGTTCAGATCAGATCATGAGAGTAAAGGCCCTGTGATGATAGGATGACAGAATTAGCATCCTTGGAAGAGAAGGAAAAGAGATTAGAGTGTGCTTGTGTGTCTGTCTCCCTCAACCCTCTCTCCTTGCCATATGAGGATAGTACAAGAAAGCAGTCATCTACAAGTCAGGAAGAGAATTCTCTCCAGAGCCAGACCCTGCCAATATACTGATCTTAGACATATAGCCTTCAGAACTATGAGAAATACATGTGTGTTGTTTAAGCCACCCAATCTACAGTGTTTTGTTATACCCCCCCCGCCAAGCTAAAGTACTGATAAGACTGCCTTTCTGTGTGATCAATTTATTAAAACCTATTTTCACCTAAAAAGTACAGTAAGAAGAGAGTGGCACAGATAACCAACAAGTTTGTAGGGATGGTGGAGTTGACAAACCCTATAATAAAGCAATGGGTTGATGAACTGATGCTATGGTCAAGAGGCATACTGCACTCTCTGATTATGAGAGCCCTGGGAATGCATGAAAGGCTGAGAAAAAATGGAAGGACAGTGAGAAGATAAAACATTTTGAATACATCATAGTTTTGCCTAGGGAATTATCCTTCCATATTTTTTGCACAACTTTGCTCCTTCTTTCCAAGTTATAAAATTCGGATATTTTATAACCCAGATGGCTAGGTGAGGGCAGCCAGGCTCAGCCAACCAAGGACTTCTGAATATTTGACTTGTGACTGTAAATCCAACTCACTCTTTTTTTGTTTGTTTGTTTGTCATAAATTTATACAACACAAGGGGAGAAAAGACACTTCCTCTTTATACTAAGTCTAGAGCGTCTGACATTGATCTTTGTACCATGTGAAGAATCTCCTTAAGGGACCACACAGAGGACAGTATACATGAAAGAATCCTGATGACAGAGATAGAAACTTGTATCTAGACATTTCTGAATTCTCAGTGGTATGTACTACTAAATCTGACATTTGAGATTAATGATGAGCATCCAAAAAGATGGAAGATTTCATGGACAGAAGAACCTGGCGGGCTACAGTCCACGGGGTCACAAAGAATAGAACATGACTTAATGACAACCAACAACAAAAATCCAAAAAGATACGACTTCAAAAAGAAGTCACAGATTTAAAATATTTTTTCATCAGATATTATTTTGGCTTAAAATTTCATTATTTATCCCAAAGTAGTTTTGTTTCCAAAAATTTGAAGAATCAAACTTACAGTTGTGAAGTGTTCCTCAGTCCCATTGAATCTATTTGGTTATGTTGCTGAATATCTGTTTTGAGAGTATTTATCACTTGAAAAGGAAAGGCCTGAAGGGGAAAAAAAAGAGTACTTGTTAGGATTTATTTTATTTATTGTAAAAGTTTCTAGGCTCTCAGTTCCAGAAACTGTCTCTTTAGCTCATTCTCCTAAGTCATATTTAATTTACTTCAGAAGCAATACATATTTTGTGTCACATAGTCTATACAGCAGAGTTCGGCTGTTTTATTACCCAAGACTATTTCTTTCTGTGATATATACTCACTCACAACATTTGAAAGACTATTCTTGCTGTATGCTGTTTTCCATGCAATCTTTCTTTCATTCAAAATGCATCTCTTAAAAATAAAAATATACATTAGATGTTTACTCCTAAAATAATTAATATTTTATATCCAAATAATAAAAAATATAAATATGGTAATCATAGGCCTCATGCCTTTTAATTATTAAAAAATATATACATTCCAAGCATATTATTTCCCTATTTTTAATCACACACATTGTGATAGATACTACATCGTTAAAGAACCTGAGGCTGTCATTGCTCCATGACCAAAGATCACATTGTCATTAGGCTACACTCTATGCTCCCTGTCTTCTCCCTACCTTCTCTTATCTTAGACTCTTGGGTTTCTACATTAATTGAGGCCGTGTTAGCTTTCTCCATTGAGTTAGAAACACTAGTCCATGAAGAAATGCATGTAGATCGATGATGTATTAGTGGGATCTTAGAAGCTGTGGTCTTACAGACAGACCATATCATGGCAGATATGCAGACTCACCTGCAGGTCTTTTTAATATCCACAGAATTGCTGTGACCAGTCATAGAAGAAGAATATAAATACAATCTACCATTCAGTTAATCAGCAGTTAATAACTGCTACTTTCCTGAGATGTTGCAAAACCAACTCAGAGGAAAAACAGTTGGTGAGATGTGACTGAAACCCAACAGAAACCAAGTGAAATCTAGAGTTTAGACTAAGAACACCTGTTGTAAAAGCAACCAGAAGCAAGAGTGCATGTTATCTCAGTGGTGCAAGATGAATTGGCTTCATTCAAGACGCAGGCAAAAAACTCACTCATCAACAAGCTGTCTCAGTTCTCATGGGCAGGGAAGCTCCAACTAACTTGGAACAGTGAAACTATTTCCTAAGTGAGAAAGTGTCTTCTAACCCCAGCAAGTCATAGAATTAGGTATACAGATTATAAAATTTACTTCATCTTTTGAAAAATCAAAGGATGAAATAATTTAAAAATATTTTAAAAGCTTAAAGGAATGTAATAGGTTGTCTAGAATGAGCCAGGTTATTTAAGTTTATTCATTTCAACTTGAATTGATTGAAAATTATCACCCACCCTCCACAGCAATCCTTCACATTTACTAGATTAATAAATAGTATAATTACATATGGACATTGAATTTAAAGGTTTAAGAAAAAACAGATTTTAAACTGTGCACTTAATAAACTGAATTCTAATTTAAAGTGTTAAGTAACAATCATTCATTTACTTTCTGCTCACAAAAGCCTTCCACAATCAGCCCTGGGAAAAACAAAAACATAAACAAAAACCAAAAAACCTCAGAGATACATGATATCTGGGTCAGGAGAATATCTGTCTGTTGTGTGTTGAGTAAATAACAGTTACTCAGGATGAGTGTCCATTGTCTAAAGGCCATCTGGAGCAGTAGGAGACAGTCTCCCTGCCCATTTTGTTCTTATTGGCAAACAGAAAGGGGGCAAAGCAGTTGTAACTTGACTTCTCTGAGTCCACAAAGAAGGCTGAATTGATTACAACAGAAATGTGGGGGAGGTAAATGAGGTTGGATATATTCATTGTGAAAGACAAAATGCACCAGATAATTAAGACAATTTTACTCAGACTCTTGCATTAGGGGAAAAGCATTCATTAATGAAAAGCATCTAAAAGAAGAGAGGGAAAAGCTGGGGTTTTATAAAAGAAGGGAGATTTTGAGGAGGGGTGGAAGTGGGTCTTGTTTTGGAAGATGCTAGGGCAGGGTCTGTTGTTAATCTATTAATAACAATCTGTCAGAACAGAGAAGGGGGTGGGAGGGAATTTTCCAACCATTCTTATCTTACAGATAAAGCTCACTATTGTCATCATAAATACAATTCCATGAAGCTAGACTTTCAACAACAGCTGTGACTAAAAAAATCAATGTCCTGAAAAAAAAATGAACATTTGGCTTTCATTTTTTCCTTCCTTTTTTCCTTCTTTTATTTTAGTTCCTATGAAACTGTGTCAATTTGAAATACTTCTAGCACAAAAATACATACAATAGAAAATTTTGTGTAAGATTTCTGCATTCAAAATTAACAATACATGTCCTTTTCCAAAAAATACTGTCTTTTATTTCGAGATGATGTCCTCTCTACTTTTTTTCTTATTGAAAACTCTCATCATCTAGAGAATGATGATGATATATGATACATTTTTACAAATGTCATACTTTTAAGATAAAACAGAAATAACTATATATTTATTGTCCTAATTTTTTGTTAATAATTCAGTCATGTGAACCCAAAATCAAGGGAGATAATTTTCTGTAAAATAATATAGTTGGAGGAGACCAAAAAGTCTTAAAATCTGCTCTCAAAGATCCCCTGGTACTCTTTTATCATGAAAATATTCTAGAAGATTTAACATGTTATCATTAACACCTAAAGTTTTCTTATCGACTTCCAATTGGGATGACTTGGGGCAGCTAAAGATTAAAGTTTTTGAAGAAGAAAGGAGAAAAAGCAAAGGGGCACCTTATGAAGAAGTAGAAAAATGCTCTTAATACACCTGCATTACAGTTTTTTCCAAAGGTCACAATGAGGTACTGCTTAGCTACAGGTTAACATTTTAAATCTTTGATATTTTTCTGCACAGAAAACAAACCACCAAGTTATCCAAGGTCATTATCCTCTGTCCTTACTATAGGACAATTATACTTGAAAGTTTCAGGATCCAGCTGAGGAAAATCAGTTAAGGCAGAAAAAGTGAGAGCAGGGCTTTGGTCATCAACACATTAGAGGCAGACTGCTCGGGGGATGGGCAGGCAGGAAAGATGAGGCCTGCATCAGCCACGGCTGGAGACAAGTAGTCAATGTCAAGTTTGTGCCCGGTGAGCAGGCTGACCCTACACCTTACAGTAAGTACATGCAGGTCAGAGCTCAGTGCTGGGTAAGCGAAACACAGTCAGGATGTCATCGCCCTAGTAAACCCACAGAACCCATCAGACTTCTGAAACCAGGAAATGCACTCAGGTCAAATGGCATGAAAAGGGAATCTAATTACCTGTAATATATGACCTGATAATTAGAACCACATAACCACTCAGACTAAGGCCAATAACACAGCTGGCTTCATATAGAATCTATGGTTCTACGAGTAGCTACCTTTTTCCCATTGGGAGCCAAACTAAATAGTTCTATAACCTAGAATGGGGCTTTAAGTAAAGGTGATTGAAGTTGTACAGAATAGAGGAAACTATAACAGAAATGAACACGTGATTTCAGAATCAGAACCATGTGACAATTCATTTGGGCACCTGGAACAACACTATAGACAGAACAACTGAACAAATTTTGAGGATCAAGTAATCCAAAATACAAGATTATTATATATCACCCAAGTCACAAATTCTTTATAGATTTCTTATCCTGGAAAGGAATTGGTCTCAAAATATAGAAAATTCAGACCAGAGTGGGAAAGGAAGAGGAAGCATCTGAATGAAATGAGGAGATGTGACATATTCTAACAATTCCATAATAACTCCTATGCCCTGAGTAATGTTAGAAGAAAGAAAGTACAATAGGCAAAAAAAAAAAAAAAAAAAATATATATATATATATATATATATATATATATATATATTGCCTGATGGCTCAGATGGTAAAGAATCTGCCTCTGCCTGCAATGTAGGAGACCAGGGTTCGATCCCGGGGGCAGGAAGATCCCCTGGAGAAGGGCATGGCAACCCACTCCAGTATTCTTGCCCGGAGAACCCCATGGACAGAGGAGCTTGGCAGGCTACAGTCCACGGGGTCACAGAATCAGACACTATTGAGCAACTAACACACATGCGTGTGCACGTGTGCACACACACACACACAATATTCTGGAAAGATCTGAATGTCTTAATCATGTTGACTAAATGGCTAAGCTAGATCTAAGTGTAACTAATTTTTTTCTCAATGGGTGCCAAGCTGTTTCCGTAAAATTTTTCTATGAAGAGATTCAACTGAAAAAATATTCAGTTGATTAAGGTTAACCATACAGCCTTTACCCTAGGATATTGTAAAGAAGTTCCTTGTATTAAATGTTTCTACTTAATACCTGAAAGATAATATATCCTTGAGCTGATTGAACTGAGTAGACACCAGAAGCTCTATTTCCCTAAAGCAATCATTCCTACTGAAGCAGCAACTAAACACAAAGGCTGGTGTTTTAGTGTATTACAATATGATCTGCTATGCACAGCAAAGCATATAGACCATTGAATTAAGAATTACTTCCTCCTCCCCCTGAAAGTCTAAGCTCTTTGACTTATTTGATACTACAGAAGAAAAATCAGTTAGATGAAAGAATGGAGGGGAAATAATATTCATTGACTATTTATTATATAAAAGGCAGATGTTAAGGCAGTTTTCTTTTATCTCAACTTATTCTTCATATCTCATAATTCAGGTATTCCTAGATGAACTATCTCAATTATTCCTCATTAAGCACTGGTACATGTATTATCCCACTTACTCCTTGTAAAAACCTAGATGTCAGATGTATTTATTCAGACTATATAGATGGAAAACTGACACTCAGATGTATCAGACAACAAGCCACAGTATACAATTAGTGAGTGCCAGAGAGAAAACATTATAAGCTAAACTTACTGGACCTCAAAATCCAACATTTCTAACATTTTGCTGTCCTGTACGAATCATCTCTCTGAAGCAGGCATTTGCACACAACAGTCAACATGAGTATGAGATAATTTTCTGATCACTCTAGTAGTTGATGTCAGTAAGGCTACTAGGAAATATCATAATATAAATGGATTTAATTTGGGGTGTTTTCCCAACTCCATTCTTCCTTTCTTCTCCCACTTCAAAGATGTCTCTTTCCTGGGGACTTCCCTGGTGATCCAGTGGTTAAGACTGTGCTTCCAACACCTGGAATGCAGGTTCAATCCTGGCCAAGGGAACTAAGATCCCATATGCCACACAGGACAGCCAAGAAATTAAAAATAAATAAATAATTTTTTTAATTAAAAAAATATTTTCCCTTTCTTAAAACATTTCCTGAAGTTTGCTGCCTGCCTCCACATGTGTGTCTCCTCTACACCATATTCACATATGTCTGAAGACCAGTATGTTAGTTAGGATTATGTGTGGCTGCATATAACATGAAGTCCAAATGGCATGTTTAAATCACACAGAAGTTATTTAAATCTCATATAAAAGAAGGCCATAGGTAGGGCTTCCAGGACTAGAAAAGCAATTCACAGTACTGCCATGTCCCAGACTCCTTCCAGAGCTCTTCACCACCAACTTTAGTGTGTGCATCTCATCCGCAAATATGCCATGTGATTCACATGCCATCTGGGGCTCAGGGTACTATGTCCAATTGTTGTTCAGTTGTATTCAACTCTTCGCAACCCCATGGATTGCAGCATGCCAGGCTTCCCTGTCCTTCACTAACTCCCCGAGTTTGCTCAAACTCATGTCCGTTGAATCGGTGATGCCATTCAATCATCTCATCCTCTGTCAACCTGTTCTCCTCCTGCCTTCAGTTTTTCCCAGTATCAGTTTTTTTTCCCACTGTGTTGGCTCTTCGCATCAGGAGGCCAGAGTATTGGAGCTTCAGCTTCAGCATCAGTCTTTCCAATGAATATTCAGGATTGATTTCTTTTAGGATTGACTGGTTTGACTCCTTGCAATTCAAGGGACTCTTAAGAGTCTTCTCCAGCACTATCATTATGTCCATATTTCTAGCAAAAATGTACATCATTTTAAAAGGAATATTTTCAAAAACCCCATCTGACCATTTTTACTTATACTTCTGTATTAGTTTCCTAGGGCTTCTATAACAAATTACTACAAACTGGGTGTCTTAGAAAAAAAGTTTATGTCCCACAATTCTGGAGTCCAGAAGTCTGAAATCAAAGTATTAGCAGAGCTAGGATCCTTATGACTTCCTGGAGAGAATATTTCCTCTTTCTAGCTTCTGGTATAGCCATCAATTCTTGATGTTCTTCGGTTTACAGCTGTGATTTACTTTAATTGCTATCTCTGCTGTCATATGGTATTCTCTCTTTTTCTGTGTTTTCCCATGTTATTTTCTTCCTGTGGTCTGAGTGTCTCTCATTTTATGAGTATACCAATCATTGGATTCTAATCCTTACTTACTCCAGTATAAGTTCATCTTAACTTATCACATGGCAACAACCCTATTTACAAATGTGGTCACATTCTGAGGTACTAGAGTTAAGGAATTCAACGTATCTTTTAGGGGAAAATAAATCAACCAATAACAACCTCATCAGACAGAGTTTAGTCACATGTCCGCAACAATATGCAAGCATGAGGGGAAATGCCATGATTGGCTAGATACTGTCATCCCAAATTAAACTGCTGCTGTTACTAAAAGAGAAGAGATTAGATATTGATAGCCTGTCTTATCAATTAGTATTCATCACTGAGTACCTACACACCATCCAGTAGGTTGTGTGGCATGTAGTAGACCCTGACTAAATATTTTTTGAGCAAACAAGTGAATGAATAACCTAGAATTATAGTGATAAGAAAGTATATGGTAATAGGACAAATGAGACAAAAGTTGTAAAGTACAATAAACCATAAAGTACCCAAACTTTATCCAGAGAAGATATGCTTTACAACTCTTGGATATATCTTAACAATCTAGAATAAAGAGGCTGTCACAGATTTTGGATGCATTTGCTCACAATCTGGAAATACGGCAAGCCCTGGGCAAAGAAGAAGGGGGCTTTCTACCTGCATCCTATCAGCAGGCCTTAATTACTAGAAGTGTTTAGGCCGACAAAGCAGAGCACACAAGATCTAAAAGCAAAGATGGTAGATGGGAGCCCCAAGAACCAAATTCAACTTGCAGAGATCCTTGGTGGGCACCTTGGTGGACACCAGTGTTTTTCAAATTTTTAATTTATTGCCAAACTTTAAACAAGGAGAGGTTTCAGATAGGAATTTGTGTTTCCAACTTTTTTTGGAAAACCTGAACATTTGGTATTATTGAACCTAATTAAATACATAGCAGTCATTGACTGAGTCTAGTACCAGCTGTACACTACAGATGGGGAAAGCATTCCTTATTTTTCCAGTTGCCCTTCTTCACAAATGTATGCTTCTTCTCTGAACTCTTAAGGCATTTGAGTTTGTCACTCTTGGTCTGCTGCTGCTCCTGCTAAGTCACTTCAGTCATATCCGACTGTGTACGACCCCACAGACGGCAGCCCATCAGGCTCCTCTGTCCTTGGGATTCTCCAGGCAAGAACACTGGAGTGGGTTGCCATTTCCTTTTCCAATGCATGCATGCTTGCTAAGTCGCCTCAGTCGTGTCCAACTCCATGCGACCCTATGGACAGCAGCCCACCAGGCTCCTCTGTCCATAGGACTCTCCAGGCAAGAATACTGGAGTGGGTTGCCATTTCCTTCTCCCACTCTTGGTCTAATGTTATCTATAAAACTTAGTGTAGGTGATTTCATGTACATAATGTCTTCAAGTTTAAAGTATCAGTATTTATGGCAAATAATCAAAAGTACTGTAGCTGTGGGTATGTGACATGGAAAAATAAGCTAATATTTCCAAATCATATAATATACTGTTCAGGTTCCTTTCTCATCAGACTGCTAACAGCAGAAAGAGGCGCCTTTTTCTTCATCTCCTGTTTTGGTGCCAAGAACTGCTAAGTTGACCAATGAATAAAGGAAAACTAATGAGTTGGTCCTAAAGAAACAATATATGGAGAAAGAGATATAGACATATATATTCACCAAATTGGAAAAGTGCTTGTTTTTTTCACGCACTATTCATAATGCTGGATTTTAGCAGTAAAAAAGTAGGTCTGAATTCCTGTCCTCCTAGATCTTCTTATCTAGTGTTAGTGTTTAAGAGAGAAAAGGAAAAAAAGATAATAAAAAAAATAATTAAAAAATATAATAGGGAAACTGTGATGACGGTTTTAATAAAATGAAGCAAGAAAGGGGAATAGGGAAGTCTGGGTCAATACAATTTTTTAAAAGATAATTAGGGAAAGTATCACTTAAGAAGACAATACTTGAAGGAGATGAGAAAACGAGCCATGTGATATCTTGGAGAAGAGCCTTCAAAGCAAGGGCAAAGGACTTGAGATGACAAGAACATCACTGGCACGTTCAAGAGATGTAAAGGACAGCAAAGGATCTGGACGAACATGCAAGAGAGCAGAAGAAAATAGAAGAAGGTAAGGCCAGGGAAGTAGTAGGAGGACAAATCATGTAGGCTGATATACGCCATTTTAAGTCTCTTGGATCTGCTCTGAGGGGTATAGAAGCCAAGGAGTAAGTAGAACAGAGACATGCTATCACCTGATATTATGTTTTTAGGCATCATCTGGCTGCTGTGTGGAGTTAGACTACAGGAGGAAAAGGGAGGAAACAGGAATGTTACTTAATAAGCCTATCCAGCAGGACAGAATATTGGCTTGGACCAAAATCAAAGCAACAGAAATGGTGAAGGGTCCTCAGATTTGGAATATATTTTATGGTAGGATTTGTTAATGGAGTATAGGTAGCATATAAGAGAAAGAAGTCAAGGGTGATCTGAAAGTTTTTTGGCCTGAGAAACTTGAGGGTAAAGTCACCATTTACAAAGATGGAGAGGATGGAATTAATTCCACTGTGGGTGGGGTGGGGAAGGGGGCTTGATAGCGAATTCACTTTAAGTTTCAGATGCCTATTCTATTCATATAAGCTAAAGATAAGACATCTTTAGCTTATTTGAAGATAAATTTGGGTATTCCACTGTATAAAAATGATAATTAAATAATGAAACTGGAGGGTATGAACCAAGAGAATGTGTAAGATAGGTAGTGTTTTGGCTACTGAACTGGGGTACTTCAGTAGTTAAAGTTTGAGGAGATAAATAAGAATAAGCAAAGGGATGGCAGTGAGTTAGGAATGAAACCAGGAGAGTGGTGTTCTAGGAAGCTGCTTTAGAAAATATTTCAAGGAGTAAGGTTGAAAACTGGGTCAAATGCAGAGGACAGGTCAAGAAAGATCAAGACTTGGAACTCATTAGTGGGTTTAACAAAGCAATAAAATTTGGTGCCTTGAAAAGAATAGTTCTGGTAGAGTAGTAGATGGACGCAAAACCGCAAATGTGACATTTTCAAGAGAGAAGGTGAAAATCAGAGGCACAAAATATAGACACTGATGTCAACTGTTAGTTTCTAAAAGGTGACAATGAAATTGTAAGAGATTAGAGAAGAATGAGATTAGGGAAGTTTCTGATTTTGGTTTTATTTAAATATGGGAGAAATTATAGACAGTTATAAACTGATTAGTATGATCTAGTAGAAAGGGGAAATTGTTTACATCAAGAGAGCAGGAAGAAAATGTTTACACTCATTCTGGAGCAGGTGAGAGGAAAATAGTTCAGATGCGCAAGTGGATGGTTTCCCTTTACTAGGAGCACGGTCAGTTCATCCATGGGAGATGGAAGGGTGAATGTGAAAGTGAAAGTCGTGTCTGACTCTTTGCGACTCCATGAACTATACAGTCCATGGAATTCTCTAGGCCAGAATACTGGAATTGGTAGCCTTTCCTTTCTCCAAGGGATCTTCCCAACCTAGAGATCGGACCCAGGTCTCCCACATTGCAGGCAGATTCTTTACCAGCTGAGCTACAAGGTAAGCCCAAGAATACTGGAGTGAATAGCCTATCGCTTCTCCAGGGGATCTTCAACTGGAGGAATTGAGCCGGCGTCTCCTGCGTTGCAGACAGATTCTTTACCAACTGAGCTATCAGGGAGATGAAAGCCATAGTGAAAAAGTGAAAGTGAAACTGTTAGTCATTCAGTCATATCTTACTCATTGCAACCCCATGGACTGTAGCCCCCCAGACTCCTCTGTCCATGGAATTCTCCAGGCAAGAATACTAAAAACTGGAGTGGGTAGCCACTGCCTTTTCAGGGGATCTTTCCAACCCAGGGATCAAACCTGGGTCTGCCACATTGCGGGCAGATTCTTAACCATCTGAGCCATGAGGGAAGCCAGAAAGGCATAATGTATAGATGTAAATGTAGGTAAATAGGTAGATGTGATGTTGAGAGCCTATAGATATTGTCTTCTGATTTGCATTATTTTCTCAGTGTATTAAAGCAATCAGTTAAGAATAAAGATGGAAAACTGAAAGCTTGGAAAAGAAGAAAAAGGCAGGAAAAACTAACCAGCAGAGTGAGAATGAATGAACCAGGGCAGTAGAGGACAATGACTCAGCAGTACTGAGATTCCACTGAAGATGACCTATTATGAATTTAAAGTGGCACCTGAAAGATGTTTTTACGTTGCTCCAACTGCATTTGCTATGCAGGTGCAAGGATCATGTTGGTGGACAGAAGTATTTAACCAGATTTGGCATTTTGCCAGAAAAGTATGGTAATGTAAGATTGGATAAGGAAGTTGAGATATATGTAAAGCAGAGATCTAATGCCTAATGACATTATATAACTTGGATAAAGAAGCATCTACAGACATAAGAGGGTGATGAGGGAGAGCAAAAAAACTAGAAGGGTCTATAGATTATGCCAATAAGCTCAAAGAATTATTGCATTGGGGCTACTAAAAAAAGATGAAATGATATGAAGGAGTGCTGGGAAAGTAGGACACCTGAAGTGAAGGCTACAGAAGCGTTTCACTATTTGCAACAAGGATGTCACAATCTAGATTATAGCCACAAGACTGAATGGCTGTGGAAGTGTAAAGAACAAGATCATTGATGAAGTGGGCAAAGAAGTTTGAAGCCATTTCATTAGAAGAATCATCTAAGTGGATATTGAAACTTCCACCAAGAAACTTCACATTTGGCAAGGGGCTAAAATTTCCCAGGAACAAGGGGGAAGATGTGGGGTCAGTGGATGATGTTTTAAAGATGGGTTAGTTTATGATATGTGGTGATCACATGATATTCAAAATTTAGTGATTATAGGGAGAAAGAAGGGGAAAGTGACAAGAAGCAATTATAATGAGCAAAAACATCTACCCCATCTCAAGATAAATGTTATAAGGAATGTGGAAAGAAAACTTTTTCCACCTGAGAGCACAACTACAGAAAGAGAAGAGTCAGGGCAAAAGATTTTTTAAAAGGCATTCTGAGAACAGCTTGAAAGTGTGAGGTATAAGCTCTTAATATAACTCTTAAAAGCTCTTAAATAACCATGAATTCCAGAAGGTAGGGTGAGAGTTAAGGGAAAGTTAAATGGAATGAGACAAAGGGAAAATCATATGAGACTGACACCAAGAGGATGAGATCTAATATTCCTGTGGTAATGTATGCAAACAAATTAAAAACATGAATTAATCTTGATAGAGCTGGGAGTATGGTCAGGGGGAAATATGGCACTGGCTTCCAGGGGCAAAATTTAAGAGTGCACCAAATTTAAAAAAAAAAAAAAAAAAACTATGATAAATGAGCAGAATTTTAAATACAAGATTACTATTAACTGACTTTTCATTTTGCCTCAGACCCGTTCCTCTGACTAGGCATGACACTGCTATTAATCCATGGATTTTTATGTTAATCTTGAGTTTTAAAAAAATATTGTATCAAATAGTATTTATCTTAATCACTGAGCTTTTCTAGGATCACCTTAATTTTGACCTCTGAGATCAGTGCCTCATTGGCCACAATAGTCCTGCCCTGAGGCTTGAAAAAGTGATGGGATAGGGGACTGTGAATGCTTTAGGAATAATTAAAAGCAACGCATGCTGAATTCTGCGTTCATCTCTGCCAACGATGGTATGGTCGCATGCTGAATTCTGCGTTCATCTCTGCCAACGATGGTATGGTCGTTTGAGCTGTGATCCACAGATCATCCTGATTTCTGACAATGAAGGAGTTGATGCCAGAGAAAGACCCACCCCAACATCACTGCAAGTTCATTGTCTTTTTTAGGCATCAAGGATCTGAGACCTGGATTCAGAGGACACGACGTACTTGACGTGCCCTAACAAGATAGATACTGCTTGATTGTCCATCAAAGTGAGAGGGAAAGGATCATTGAGTAATGGCCTACATCTACACTACTGCTTCTTATTAATAGATGTGAGTCACTGCCTGTAAATGAGACCAGAAGGGTTCTGAGGAAAATATAACCACAAATATGTTCATCTCAAACTTAACTTGTCCAAAATTTCTCTTTTATTTCCCATCCCCACCCCAAACTCCTGCTCCTGCAGTCTTCCTCATCCCGGTAAATGATAAATCCACTTTTCACTGCTCTCAAAGTGAAAGCGTTAGTCCCTCAATCATGTCCAACTCTTTGCAACCCCGTGGACTATAGCTCACCAGGTTCGTCTGTCCTTGGGACTTTGCAGGCAATAATACTGGAGTGAGTTGCCATTTCCCTCTCCAGGGGATCTTCCAGACTCAGGGATTGAACCCAGGTCTCCTACACTGCAGTTAGATTCTTTACTGTCTGAGCCACTTCTCTTAGGACACACTCAATAATGGTGACTAAAACATAACAGACAAACAAATGAATACACTATGCATTATAAACAAGGGAATGTGTTTATCTGAGATAGAAATAACATGATTAAGGTGTGAAGGTTGTCATGGGAAAGCTTAGAATTAAGTTGAGTTGATAAGAACAAGTATAAAATCATCCTATATGGATATCTCCATCCTACTCCAAAAATATATAAATCACTCTACACAGATATATGTAATAAAACTAGGTTAAATTTCTGAAGAAGACTGGGTGTTGGTAAAATAAATTTAGGAGAAAGAGACAAAGCTAGAAGTACACCAAAGATACACCAAAAGGTCTAGAAGGTTTTATAGAGAAAACTAGTAAATTTGACTCTGAGCTTGATGATACTCAGTGTGAAGTAAAAGCATATTTGAATGCTCAGTTTATAGTTCTTGCAGTTCTTACATTTAAAATACTTAACAATGGATAAATTACATCTTTCTTCAAAGAAAAATCAACTGCACTTAACAGTGAGACCTTAGGAAACTTCTTTCCATGGGTCCTCCTAAAGGGGTAGTGTGACTACAATAAATCAGGTTCTCAGCAACATTCCTGAAGTACACTTAGCACTGATTTTCAAACGTCTATTCTGGAAGCTCCCTCGATGAAGGATAATTTGTTGTTTAGTAGCTAATTCACGTCCAACTCTTTATGATTCCATGGACGGTAGACCACCCCCCCCAGGTTCCTCTGTCCATGGGATTTCCCAGGCAAGAATACTAAAGTAGGTTGCCATTTCCTTCTCCAGGGGATCTTTCTGAACCAGGGATCGAATCTGCATCTCCAGCTTGGCAGGCGGATTCTTTACCACTGAGCCATCTGAGAAGCCCAATGAAGGATGATGGCTACCTTCCCTAGTGACTCAGACAGTAAAGATTCCACCTGCAATGTGGGAGACCCAGGTTTGATCCCTTGGTTGGGAAGATCCCCTGGAGACGGGAATGGCAACCCACTCCAGTATTCTTGCCTGGAATATCCCACGGACAATAGAGCCTGACGGGCAACGGTCCATGGGGTCAAAGAGGCTGACATGACTGAGTGATTAACTCTGACACCGAAATTACAGCTCAATGAAAGACGAAATATTGCACTCCAAAACAATAATGCTTTAATATCCAATATTAGTCATAAATGAAATTCAAAGCAGCTAAAGCAGCAACTGTTTTCTCATTAAAGTTTCTGAACATCTTATTACCTCTTGAGGTACACTGTAACTCAGGAACCTAGCTTGAGAAACACTATTCTAACACTAGATATACTATATTCTCCAGACAACCTTCCACAATCAATCCTTTGATAATCATTCTTCAGGATGATTTTCTCATAACCAATATTCTGATAAATATCTGGTAGCAAAACCCTAGGTTGTAATCTGAAAAATATGTGGATTGCCATATTCTGTATTACAAACTTAGTATGAATACTCTTATTTGACAGTAAGCTAAAATGAGAGCGGAGTTGATAGCCACTTATGATCAGTTGAAGAATGTAACCAAAGTTTGTGCCTTGGTAATTGGTCATCCATGCTTCCCTGTAACGATTACTAAAATACAATATAATGAATAGGGAGTGCCATCTTCAAGACTAAAAACATCCCACAAAAAGTCTCTATTTAAAAAGAGTCATATAGTTCACTTTAAAGGAAATGTCTAGATCTGCAGCTAAAAGAAGAAAGTTTTATAAATATACTGATCGATTTCAGATAATTTTTAAATTTTTAATATCTAAAATTAATGCACTTATTTGGTAGTAAGGTAGTCTCTCCAGCAGCTCCAGACAAACATACGCTAGTCAAAGAACACAAAGAACCCACAGCTTCCCAGAGTTTCAGCTCACAGTTTGACAGTCAGGCAGCAACTGACAAGCTCTACTCATCAAAAACAAAAAGAGAACACTGACTTCATTCACTTTTATGTCTTTATGACAGGTGAGGTGACTGTGACATAGATATTATGAATGAGGCGGGAATAGTTCATGGTCTCTTCACTGAAAAATCAACGAGGTGAGAGCAGAGAAGTTAGTGCGTCCCTTTGTGCACCTGCTCTTCCTAGACATGAAATTAAACATTTAGCAGCATGAACCAGGCCCTCCTGCCACCTCCTTCAGCTCTCACAGGCTCCAAAGATACTGTTTCAAAAATGAACAAATAGTAGCTTTTCTTCTATTCCATGTAAGCCCTCCTACATATTTTCAAACATGTTATGCAGCTGGGACTGGCATTAGGAAATGATATTACTAAAACTTTCTGAAAAACCCATGTTAAGAATACAAGAAACATTTGGAGCAATTCACAACAGTCATGACTGATGTTAATAAGTGATGCTCTGAACTTACACATTAAAGACAATAGAGAATTTATTTAAATGATATTCAACCTCCTTTTTAAAAAGCATTTTGCCTTGTACTCAACATACCAGATCATTTAAGACTACTAGTTAGAGGGAAAATGTCTGAAACATAGATCAAATCTCAATAAATCATTCATAGGAATTTCTCTAACTAGCAAAATATCTTTTTCAATTGAAGGATAGTTGATTTACAACATTATATTAGTTCTAGGTGTACAGCATAATGATTCAATATTTTTACAGATTATACTCCATTAAGAGTTATTATAAGATAATGGTTATAATTCCCTGTGCTATATGTAATATATCCTTGTTGCTCATCTGTACTATACATAGTAGTTTGTATCTTTTCATTCCATTCACAAAATATCTTCATTGTTGTGGGCCATATGAGCATTGTATTTACTTGAGAAGATATTTTAGGAGAATTTGTAAACATAGAGTCTATTATCTATTGTCTATCATAGATCTATTATCTACATAGATAATAGTATCTGAAAGTATATACTATTCTTCCCTTGGTATTTAACTTCTTTGTAAAGAAGAGTAGCCATTGTTCCTGTACTTAGAAGTCTCAGTTCAGTTCAGTTCAGTTCAGTTCAGTTCAGTACAGTCACTCAGTTGTGTCTGACTCTTTGCAACCCGATGAACCACAGCACGCCAGGCCTCCCTGTCCATTACCAACTCCCGGAGTTTACCCAAACTCATGTCCATTGCGTCAGTGATGCCATCCAACCATCTCATCCTCTGTCGTCCCCTTCTCCTCCTGCCCTCAATCTTTCCCAGCATCAGGGTCTTTTCAAATAAGTCAGCTCTTTGCATCAGGTGGCCAAATTATTGGAGTTTCAGCTTCAACATCAGTCCTTCCAATGAACCCCCAGGACTGATCTTCTTTAGGATGGACTGGTTGGGTCTCCTTGCAGTCCAAGGGACTCTCAAGTCTTCTCCAACACCACAGTTCAAAAGCATCGATTCTTCTGTGCTCAGCTTTATTTATAGTCCAACTCTCACATCCAAATATGACTACTTGAAAAACCAAAAACTTTGTTGACAAAGTAATGTCTCTGCTTTTTAATATGCTGTCTAGGTTGGTCATAACTTTCCTTCCAAGGAGTAAGCATCTTTTAATTTCATGGCTGCAATCACCATCCACAGTAATTTCGGAGCCCAGAAAAATAAAGTCAGCCACTCTTTCCACTGTTTCCCCATCTATTTGCCATGAAGTGATGGGATCGGATGCCATGATCTTAGTTTTCTGAATGTTGAGCTTTAAGCCAACTTTTTCACTCTCCTCTTTCACTTTCATCAAGAGGCTCTTTAGTTCTTCTTCATTTTCTGCCATAAGGGTGGTGTCATCTGCATATCTGAGGTTATTGATATTTCTCCTGGCAATCTTGGTTCCAGCTTGTGCTTCCTCCAGCCCAGCGTTTCTCATGATGTACTCTGCATATAAGTTAAAAAAGCAGGGTGACAATATACAGCCTTGACGTACTCCTTTTCCTATTTGGAACCAGTCTGTTGTTCCATGTCCAGTTCTAACTGTTGCTTCCCGACCTGCATACAGGTTTCTCAACAGGCAGGTCAGGTGGTCTGGTATTCCCATCTCTTTCAGAATTTCCCACAGTTTATTGTGATCCACACAGTCAAAGGCTTTTGCATAGTCAATAAGGCAGAAATGTCTACTTTCTGTCATTAGTCTGTTGTGACTTGATTCTCTTTGTGCTCTTACTTACTCATAATTTATGAGCCCCTCTCTTCTGCAGCCTTCACTCAGAGGGAGAAGCGCCTTCCTGTAGTGTCCCTAGACATCCTGTAGGTTGGATTCTTAAGTTTAACAATTGTCATAATGGAATAAGAAGTTTGAGTTGCTGCTTTTCAGAATTGCCTGTTTTTCCTTTCTAGCACTTCTTAGTTGGAAATATTAGTCATAAGAGTAATTGAAATGTAGACTGTTGTGGCAGTGGGGTTGCCAGATGATGCTTGTTTCTATAAGGACTGAATTATTCCAGTAACCCACTAATTTAAACTATAACCATTTTTCATGTAATTAAAATGGTCATGTGGCAAAGATAGGAATTAATCAGATGGTCTCACTTTCTTGCTTATCATAATGAAACAACAATTATAGGATGCCTTGAGCATTTCATATGATAGGCATTTCCAAAGTTATAAATGTAAAGCAATAATATTCCTTTGGGCAAGCTTGTGTTTTGCTACCACAGTCATAACAGCAGTAGTGATGAATATCAGATAGAGAGAAATATTCCCTAATAGTTCAAGAATAATATCCCAACAATTTCTCTCTTACTAGAAAGGGCATAGGACTCCCCAGGTGATGCAGTGGTAAAGAATCCAGCTGCCAACACAGGAGACACAGGAGACACAATTTCAATTCCTGGGTTAGGAAGATTCCCCCAGAGAAGGAAATGGGAACCCACTCCAATATTCTTGCCTGGAAAATCCCATGGACAGGGAAGCCTGGTGGGCTATATTCCCATGAGGTCATAAAGAGTTGGATACAACAGAGCACTCACACATGAGAGAAAGAGAAGAAGTGTATAATATACAAATAATATATTTTGGTGAGCCTAACCAACTGTGAGAACCAAGATACAATACTGAAGCTGCATAGAACAAAATAATTGAGACTTATTTAAGGAAGATGCTCCAAGGTGTTCCAAGATGCTCATCTGGCATGACCACATGAGGGTACTATAGGGAGATGTAAAATAATCCTCCTAAAGCATAAGCTTCAGAAGATGGAACCATTACTATAAACAGAGCTTTTCTCCTCATGCTAAGATGCCCCCATCCATGGTCTAAGCAATATGGAAACCTTCGGCTGAAAGCTGTGAAGGGCTAGATTTCCGCAGAAAGTCATATATTCTACATGCAGAGTTAAAGAGTAGAATGGAAAAAAAAAAAAAAAGGCACAAATACAAAAGGGAAAGCAAGACATCAGCTGGCAGTTACAGGCCCGTTGAGAAGTGTCTTTCTTCTATCCAAAATTAGCATAACTGGAAACCTAGGAACAATGACAGGGAAATCCCAGACATGTGACTTGCCCTTTTTTCCTGTAGCCTTGTCCTTGCCATGGTATGCAGGTGGCCCATGAGAAGTGGCTTCACACAGTCTAAAAATCTCATGTTTTAGAAAATATCCTGCCATTTACAGATGTCTGAAACTTCATCTTTATCCTTCTCAATACACTCTCTGCACAATTTGAGGCAAGAGGGGTCCATTGTATTCATGTTTTACTCCAACAAGAAAGCTACGTTCTGTGAATACAGAGGATAGAGGAATTCCTTGACCCTTTTATCCTTCTTTTTTTCTGTTGAAGCCCAAGCCCTTGTTTATAAGCTTATATTATAAGCTTGGCTCCAAAAGCTGGTTTCTTTCAGGTACTTGGCAGCCTGCTTTCCTTTAATCTTTCATTTTTTTAAGAGTCATTTCAAAAGGAGCTAAATGAAAAGTCAAAGACAGTAGGAAAGAGGCTATTATTCCACTAGTTAAAGATATTCCACATGTTCTGGGAGGCACAGACATGGACGGTTCCATATGAATACAACAGAAGAAAGAGCAAGCTGTTTCCCCTCAACCTCTCACTCTCACAACAAGCTCATCACAGACAGAAGAGAATCTAGTCATCCAGTGTCAAGTGATGCAGAT
Source organism: Dama dama (assembly GCF_033118175.1). Classification (NCBI taxonomy): domain Eukaryota; kingdom Metazoa; phylum Chordata; class Mammalia; order Artiodactyla; family Cervidae; genus Dama; species Dama dama. The sequence continues at coordinate 85,113,904 of NC_083691.1, read as the reverse complement.
TCACCCCTCCTTGTAGGTCTGAAAGTATAAGATGTTTTTTCTCAAGTCATTCTACCTAGCAGATTCCAGGTCCAGCCTCGTATGGAGGCCATAGGAAGTTTACAAGGAATGTGATATGTAATTCACTTGACCTTCTAAGGTTATGTTCAAATGGCAGACAGAAGACTATCCACGATGGGTCAGGTTTTATGCTTGGAAAGACACCATCATATCATAGAAGATACAAAATAATTGAAGATAACTGATCACCCAAGTTCTTGCAAATATACAAAGCAGGGAAAAGCTGGCAATAACTGTGAAAAAATACTATTTCTGATGAAATTGTATATTGCTTGCCTTAAGAGAGATTTCCTAGGTAAGGTACTTTTTCCAAGTGGAGAATGCAATAGTGGTGGTAACATTATTTACAAATCATTGTAATGGGGTTCTATAGGCAAATTACCACACTCCAAAGCAATTTCCTGAATGTACCCAAAAGCTGACTAAAATATGTCAAGACACAGAACTGCAACAACAGAGTGAAAAAATGCTACTAGAACTTAAATTGTGCACAGTTTAAGTATAGATACATAGATCTATTTAAGTATGCTGTCATTAGTCCTTCCAGATATTAGCTGCATCACTCAGTTGTATTACTAAAGATATTACTGCACATATGTAATGGATTTTTCTGTTATATTTGATGTAATATGATCAGTTCCAGTTCCATATCTTGAGCTATGACCAGCAACTCTATTTCATCATCAAAACTATTTCTCATCTGAAAAAATAAAAGCTGTGTAGACCAGGGCCTAACTCTCAGCAAAAGAGTTCATGTACAGTTTCCTCTATTACAGAAAATGATTTCCCATTAATACCGTCAAATACAAACATAATAAAATTCATATGCAAGTGCCTATCCATATGCTGTTAAGCCACAAATATGCTCACTGAAAATTAACAGATCCTGTATTTGGTTAAAGTCAGCCTAAGAGATTATTAAGTTTCCTTATCTTTTCATAAGGGATGGCAAGATACAGTACTAAGGATATGGTGCTCTTAAAATATATTTCAATAATTGATTGCACATCATTAAAAATTTGATGGTCACATTTCTGCCATGTAGCAGACTTTGACCACTATTTATCCAATTCCCCCCTTCTTTTTCCTTTTAACTAAACCCCATTTTGTTTAGTCCCCTCTAAATGGCCATGATTTTCAGAGGCCAGCTTCCAACAATAATTGGAGGGAATGAATCTGCTGATTGGTCTAAGTCTGTTGTGGGGTCTTATTCCTCTTCTTGGAAGATGGGTTCAGATGTGAGCATGGAATATGTTTGTGATTTTTCTCCTCTCACAGTCTTTGGATGCTGCTTTCTCTAATGTCTGAGAAACTGATAGCCATCTGAGAGGACAGATGATGGCAAACTAATAGTAACTGAGCTTTAGGTAAGGCTTTGAAGAGAAGTTTGCATTTGAATCAGAGGTATGATGAATTCCCTAAGACAATACTTCCAGAAAAAGGCTTCTTAGATTTTGCTCATTAATAAAGGCAAAAGGAGGAAAACAAAATCTAGTTTATAATAGGAGAGAAAGAGAGCAAACAGATGCCATCTCCAGCAGTTCTCTATTTTGGCTGCAGTTCACTTACCTGTGTCTTTGGCAATTTCCTCAATTTAAACCAGAGCTACAGGGAAAAGTGATATTTACTATCTGAATTCATCACAGTTAAGTGAGGGATGGCAATTATGTCACATTTAGAATGCCAAGTCTAATGAACGAATCACATCATCTAAAACGGCACATGAAGGAGGATGCTAAGGTCCAGCCTCTGCCCAGTTGAAAGGAAATCTGTATTTAAGGATTTCTGCCTGGAGCCCAGCAGAGAAGAATTGCAGCTAACTTGCCAAGTCTTTGTCATCTTTGATTTTGCTTATTAAACTGTGTAACATTTGTATGTTGCGTGTGCGTGTCTGTTCAGTTGCTCAGTCATGTCCAACTGTTTGCAACCCCATGGACTGTAGCCAGCCAGGCTCTTCTGTCCATGGAATTCCCCAGGCAAGAACACTGGAGTGGGCTGCCATTTCCTACTCCAGGGTATCTTCCCAACCCAGGGATCAAACCTGCATCTCCTGCATTGCAAGCAGGTTCTTTACCACTGCACCACCTGGGAAGCCTTACATATGTTGCACCTCTACTGAATCCAAAAATATCTGGGAACAAGTATAAATACGTCTAAGTTTAATCCCGCTCATTACTCATTTACATCTTGAGTAACTATACTGAACGAGGATAAAAACAGACCACCCATTACTTATAATACAAGAGAAGTGATAACTGTGAAGTGCTACTGTCAAGTGCTGTTGAGTGCTACAGTAAAGGCATGACAAAGGCACATAATTTTTTAAAAAGGAACATAATTTTCTAATCAAAATTAAACAATTTATAACCTTCTCTCTGAGATTTGATAGTTGACCACTCATGGTATTTTCAGCATTTTAGACTCATTTACCTTTTACAACCAAATAAACTTACAATTATGCCTCAGCCTAAGGAATAGTCAGGAGAAAGTAAAAAAGGAAAAGAAGGAAACAGAGGAAGGATACAGGATAAAGGAAACCAAATGAAAGAGCAAAAAAGAGGTGGGGAAATACAGGGAAATGGTCACCAACAACTCTTCACGTGTCATTTAACAACCGTCCAAAAGCTTCAGCAGGGTCTTCACAATGTTAATTGTAATGTTCATTATTTTTCCCTAAGCTTCCTGGGTACTTGATATTTCTTGGAATAAAATGGTTAAGATTGCATAGAGAAACTATTTCTATCACAAAAGTTATTTACCCTACCCTAATTCATGTTACCAATATCATTGTTCAGTTCAGTAGCTCAGTCATGTTCGACTCTTTGCGACCCCATGAACCGCAGACCTCCCTGTCCATCACCAACACCTGGAGTTTACCCAAACTCATGTCCACTGAGTCTGTGATGCCATCCAACCATCTCATCCTCTGTTGTCCCCTTCTCCTCCTGCCTTCAATCTTTCCAGGCATCAGGGTCTTTTCCAATGAGTCAGCTCTTCGCATCAGGTGGCCAAAGTATTGGAGTTTCAGCTTCAGCATCAGTCCTTCCAATGAACCCCCAGGACTGACCTCCTTTAGGGTGGACTGGTTGGATCTCCTTGCAATCCAAGGGACTCTCAAGAATCTTCTCCAACACCACAGTTCAAAAGCATCGATTCTTCGGCGCTCGACTTTCTTCACAGTCCAACTCTCACGTTCATACATTACTACTGGAAAAACCATAGCCTTGACCAGATGAACCTTTGTTAACACAGTAATGCCTCTGCTTTTTAATACTCTGTCTAGGTTGGTCATAACTTTCCTTCCAAGGAGTAAGTGTCTTTTCATTTCATGGCTGCAATCACCATCTACAGTGATTTTGGAGCCCAAAAAAATAAAGTCTGACACTGTTTCCACTCTTTCCCCATCTATTTGCCATGAAATGATGGACCAGATGCCATGATCTTAGCTTTCTGAATGTTGAGCTTTAAGCCAACTTTTTTTCTCTTCTCTTTCACTTTCATCAAGAGGCTCTTTAGTTCTTCTTCACTTTCTGCCATAAGGGTGGTGTCATCTGCATATCTGAGGTTACTGATATTTCTCCCGGCAATCTTGGTTCCACTTGTGCTTCTTCCAGCCCAGCGTTTCTCATGATGTACTCTGCATATAAGTTAAAAAAGCAGGGTGACAATATACAGCCTTACGTACTCCTTTTCCTATTTGGAACCAGTCTCCTGTTCCATGTCCAGTTCTAACTGTTGCTTCCCGACCTGCATACAGGTTTCTCAACAGGCAGGTCAGGTGGTCTGGTATTCCTATCTTTTTCAGAATTTCCCATAGTTTATTGTGATCCACACAGTCAAAGTCTTTGGCATAGTCAATAAAGCAGAAGTAGATGTTTTTCTGGAACTCTCTTGTTTTTTCAATGATCCAGTGGATGTTGGCAAATTGATATCTGGTTCCTCTGCCTTTTCTAAAACCAGCTTGAACATCTAGAAGTTCACAGTTCACATATTGCTGAAGCTGAGCTTGGATAATTTTGAGCATTACTCAAAATTACATAACTCAATGAAATTAAGCCATGCCACGTGGGGCCACCCAAGACGGATGGGTCATGGTGGAGAGGTCTGACAGAATGTGGTCCACTGGAGAAGGGAATAGCAAACCACTTCAGTATTCTTGCCTTGAGAAACCCATGAACACTATGAAAATACAAAAAGATAGGACACTGAAAGATGAATTCCCCATGTCAGTAGGTGCCCAGTGTGGCACTGGAGATCAGTGGAGAAATAACTCCAGAAAGAAAGAAGGGATGGAGCCAAAGCAAAAACAACCCCCAGTTGTGGATGTGACTGGTGATAGAAGCAAGGTCCGATGCTGTAAAGACTAATATTGCATGGGAACCTGGAATGTTAGGTGTATGAATCAAGGCAAGTTGGAAGTGGTCAAACAGGAGAAGGGAAGAGTGAACATTGACATTCCGGGAATCAGTGAACTAAAATGGACTGGAATGGGTGAATTTAACTCAGATGACCATTATATCTACTACTATAGGCAGGAATCCCTTAGAAGAAATGGAGTAGCCATCATAGTCAACAAAAGAGTCTGAAATGCAGTACTTGGATGCAATCTCAAAAACAACAGCATGATCTCTGTTCATTTCCAAGGCAAATCATTCAATATCACGGTATTCCAAGTCTATGCCCTGACCAGTAATTCTGAAGACGCTGAAGTTGAACGGTTTTATGAAGACCTACAAGACCTTTTAGAACTAACACCTGAAAAAGATGTCCTTTTCATTATAGGGGACTGGAATGCAAAAGTAGGAAGTCAAGAAACACCTGGAGTAACAGGCAAATTTGGCCTTGGAGTACAGGATGATGCAAGGTAAAGGCTAATAGAGTTTTGCCAAGAGAATGCACTGGTCATAGCAAACACCCTCCCTCTTCCAACAACACAAGAGAAGACTCTACACATGGACATCACCAGATGGTCAATATCAAAATTAGATTGATTATATTCTCTGCAGGCAAGGGTGGAGAAACAGTCAGGAAAAACAAGACTGGGAGCTGACGGTGGCTCAGATCATGAACTCCTTATTGCCAATTTGAGACTTAAATTGAAGAAAGTGAGGAAAACCACTAGACCATTCAGGTATGACCTAAATCAAATCCCTTATGATTATACAGTGGAAGTGAGAAATAGATTTAAGGGACTAGATCTGATAGACAGAGTGCCTGATGAACTATGGACGGAGGTTTGTGACACTGTACAGGAGACAGGGATCAAGACCATCTCCATGGAAAAGAAACGCAAAAAGGCAAAATGGCTGTCTGAGGAGGCCTTACAAATAGAGGTGAAAAGAAGAGAAGCTAAAGGCAAAGGAGAAAAGGAAAGATATAAGCATCTGAATGCAGAGTTCCAAAGAATAGCAAGGAGAGGTAAGAAAGCCTCTCTCAGCAGTCAAGGCAAAGAAATAGAGGAAAACAATAGAATGGGGAAGACTAGAGATCTCTTCAAGAAAATGAGAGATACCAAGGGAACATCTCATCCAAAGATGGGCTCAATAAAGGACAGAAATGGTATGGACCTAACAGAAGCAGAAGATATTGAGAAGAGGTGGCAAGAATACACAGAAGAATTGTAAAAAAAGATCTTCACGACCCAGATAATCACTATGGTGTGATCACTCCCCTAGAGCCAGAAATTCTGGAATGAGAAGTCAAGAAGGCCTTAGGAAGCATCACCAAGAACAAAGCAAGTGGAGGTAATGGAATTCCTGTTGAGCTATTACAAATCCTAAAAGATGATGCTGTGAAAGTGCTGCACTCAATATGTCAGTAAATTTGGAAAACTCAGCAGTGGCCACGTGACTGGAAAATGTTAGTTTTCATTCCAATCCCAAAGAAAGGCAATATCATTGTTACTAAAGTCAATTTTGAAAAGTCAAACATAAAACAACTTCTAGTGCAGTGGGGAAACCACTGGTGCTTCAAATAATTCATTTTTCAGGCAAGAATACTGGAGTGGGTTGCCATTTCCTTCTCCAGGAGATCTTCCTGACCCAGGGATTGAACCCAGGTCTCCTGTATTGTAGGCAGACGCTTTACCATCTAAGCCACCAGGAAAGTCCAAATAATTCGTACTAAATATTAATTCTGGAAATGGTGATGAAGTCCCGTTTGACTTAAAGTTTTACCATTAGATGGTGTCATCTATCAGTCTTAAATCTAGAATATTTTACTCACTCATTGTTAACAATTTAATTAAATAAACATGACTGAAGTTGAAAAAAATTGTTTAGATGATCCTTCTTTATATTCTTATTATACAAGCTAGATCACAAAGCTGATTTTTAATTCAATAGAGCAGAATAAAATACCAGAATTCATAGAGTCTTTGCTTTGTAGTACTTCTGTTTCTGTTATGTGTTGGTATTTTTATCTTGATTTTACAGCATTTCTTTTTGTGGGCTACAGTCAAAAAAAAAATCAAAAATCAAAAGCTGTTCCTTTAAACTAAATGTCTCAAATGCTATCAGTCTGTTCTATTTTTTGATTGAATCACTAAAGACTGATATAAAGGCAGGCAGGAGTATGACTGGGAAGGACTGTGCACTCAATCTAAACCAATCGGTTTGACAATTGTTTGCATGTGAACTATCTTACTTTTCTCAAATGAAATCTCACTGGGAACCTTCAAACAAAACAGAATTTCTTTGGTCAGATGAGGGTCTGCCCCATCACACTTTCTAGTCTCCTTCTGGAGAAACGGTTTTCACAGCATCAGTGTTTGGTACCTCCACTGGGTTCTCTGTCATTTTGAACAAGCTATTCAACTTTTCTAGCCCCAGTTGTTTCACCTGCAAAATGAGAAATTTATAACCCCTTTATGCTCACAGACTTACTGTAAGTATAAATTGCACAATGGATCTCATTTCTCAAATTCTTAACTATTTTTCAGCCATTGTGTTGTGTCAGTTCAATGTTTTTCCAATCATCACAGAATGCCTTAAAAATGTATCAAATCCAAATTAATTTGAAGTAGTCCTAGCACATTTAGGTACCTGTAACTGTTCCTCAAAATATTTGACAACGGTTAATGTCATAAATGTGGCTTCCCTGGTGGCTCAGATGGTAAAGCGTCTGCCTACAATGCGGGAGACCCAGGTTCGATCCCTGGGTCAGGAAGATCCCCTGGAGAAGCAAATGGCAACCCACTCCAGTACTCTTGCCTAGAACATCCCATGGACGGAGGAGCCTGGTAGGCTATAGTCCATGGGGTCACAAAGAGTCGGACATGACTGAGTGTGTCATAAATAAAACCTGGTTCAGAGACACAGAGAAAAACATCATGTCCGATCTCTAAAAGATGCCTTATTCTACATGAAATTCTATTATTTTGCCTTGTTCCTTTGGATCAATATCTGTATTGCATTAAAATGTAAAAAAAAATTTTAAAGAATTGTAGGGGAGAGTAAATCATAGTCACAGGAAAGTGTAACTCAGACTTAGGATTTCTTATATATATATATATGAGCAAATCTATGGATACCAGGCACTTGAAGATTAAATTCCAATTTTTATAAATAAGTAATTCCAGTTCTGAAGACTGGATTCCAGTTGTTATAATTAACAAGCAATAACATATAAGTAATAGGTAATCAGTCAGTTCAGTCTGACTCTTTGCAACCCCGTGGACTGCAGCATTCCAGGCTTCCCAGTCCATCACCAACTCCCGTGCATTTAAATTTTGCTTGGTAGTTTGTAAAACTACCCCATCCTAGATCCCTGTAATATTCTTCTGGGATACTTGGATAGGTCTTTATAAATTACTTTTTTAAAATAGTTAAGGAAAATAAAGCTAAGCAAAGGCTGAGTAAATTACCTAATTTTAAGTCAGTAAGTAGTGAGAAAATAACCTGGGAATGGAATGTTTATCTTCCATGCTCTTTTAGGTGTATCTGCCGTACCACTTTGCAGTGTTATAAAAATCAGCCTTGGATGTCATGAAGCAAACATGAGAGGTATTCCAGTCCTGCTTACCAGAAACAAGACCTCAGTAAACTCTGAAGAATAGCAGGATATACCACTTAGTATTACACGTCATTAAGTTTGCAGTTCTTTAAATTGTTCTCCAGTGGTCTTAGGAAGTTAATGTAGCATACTTAGAAGTGCCAGAGTAGGTCTCTCTTCAAGAATAACTGAGTTCTTCAAGTGATAACACCTCTAAACACAAGGGATCAATATTATTGCATGCCATCGATGACAAGGGAAGCATTGTTACCAACACTCAACAGAACACCATATTTATTGTCAGTGAAAATCACTAAATAAACAAGTAGTTTATGGCTTTGTAAAATGGGGTAAAAATTTACCTCTAACTTTAGTGCAGTATTTTTATTTCCCTGGTTGAGAAACAGCTACAGCAAAAAGATAATGGACATATTTGATCATTAGTTGACACTACTGAGAATGAAAGAGGAAATACGAAAATGATTAAACATGGAACATCTTTAAATCACATTTCTGAAGATGTAAACTTCTGAATCAAATTGAAGGGTTTACTCAAGGGTACTGTTAAAAATGTTTTTGAAGTTGCTTTTGTTTTCAATCCAGGAGGAAGTTTACATATGGGCTACATTCACTGTTATTCCATTTGCTTTATTAATTTCACTTGATTTGTGTTCTTTTTTATTCTAATTTAGCATTGTGAGCTTTCTGATGAACTCTCTTAGGATAATCAAGGATGTTGTCTCAATAGCTCTCATAGATCAATATAGCATGGATGAAAAGATAATGTGCTAAACCAAGCTTTTGAGATTAAGGTAACTTTAGTTCTTAAAGCCATAAAATATATTTTAGAATTGATAAATACTATAAAGATTATTTAAACGCAGCACAGACAGGTAAGAAGAATACCCAAACTGTCAATATAATTTGATTCCAAGGGTGTAGCTCCTGACTTGTAGATAGGTTTTTAATTTTGTTTGTTATTTTGTTTAAAATTTTCTTTTAAGATAATTCTAGACCTACAAAGAGTTAAAAAATATAGTGTAGAGAGTTCCCATATACCCTTCATCTGATGTACCCTATGTTAACATTCACATAGCCATAGAACAGTCATCAAGACTAAGAAATGAACTTTGGTATAATAACATAAAACTAAGCCACAGAATGTATTCAGATTTCACCACTTATCCATCATGTCTTTTTCTGTTCCAGGATCCCACATTGCACTCAGTTGTCATGTCTCCTAAGTTTCCTCCAATGTGTCAACAGTCTACTCTCATCTTTCACAACCTGGACATTTTGAAGTAAACTCACCTCATATTTTGCAGAATTTCCTTCAACTTGAGTTTCTCATTATGAAATTGAGGTTATGTGTTATTAAAAAGGATATCACAGTGTTATGTGACCTTTACAAGGGGCACATAATGTTGCTATGCATTACTAATGATATTAACATTAATCACTTGAAGTGTCTACTAAGATTCTCCACTGTACAGTTAGTACTTTTTGCTCTGAAGTTTGTAAGTATCTGAGGATATACTTTGAGAGTACCCAAATATGTTGTCTGTGCTTAAAATTTTGCCCACTAATTTTAGCATCCACTGATGGAACTTAATTGTGGCAATCATTACTGTGATGTTCTAATGGGAACATTCTATTTTCCTCATTCTTCTTCATTTATGAATTGTAATTCTTGCATAAGGGGAAGTTGTCATTTCTCCTCCATTTCTTTATTAATCTGGTGATTTATTTATATTAGTATGAACTCATGAATACATACTTAACTCTTGAGTTATAATACAGTACTATTGCTATTTATTGCTCAGATGGAACATAAGTTGTCAATTTTTTATGATGTTGAAATTATCTCTTTTTTTCCTTCTTTTTATGTTTAGTGGTTTCCATCTGCTAAGAAATCTTCATCTACCCCAAGATTGTGAAGATATTCTCCTAGGTTTTCTTCTGGAAGCACTGGTGTTTTAACTTAAACATTTTTGTTAAAGTCAATCAGTATTATTTAATTCAATCAATTTTTATGTATGATATGAATCAAGTGTTGAGAGCCTTCCTCAATACTTGGATTAGATAGTCTTCCCCCTATCCAATTGGTCTGACAACATTTTCTGAAAAGACTTTGACCCCTCATCGAATAACTTTGCTACTTTGATTGACAAGTCATTTGAGCACACTTGCAGGAATATTTCTGGACTCATTTTGTATTTTGATCTGTTTGTGCTTTCACTAGGACCACACTCTCTTGATAACATAGCTTTATAGTAAGTCTTGAAGTAAAAGTAAAACATTCAAATTTGTTTTCCTTCAAGATTATTTCTGTTACTTTAGGTTCTTTTCCTTACAACTTAGTCTTTAGAGTGTGCTTATAATTTTTAATCAAAGTAAATAAAAAACTATTACAGTTTTATTGGATTTTCATTGAATCTTTATACCAATTTAGGAGAACTGACACCTTAACAGTATTGCTTCTTCCAATCCATGAACTTGTTACATATTTCCCATTATTTAGAGTATTAATCTCTTAGAAACATTATAGCTTTCCATGTGCAAGTCTAAAGTATTCATCATTAGATTTATTTCTAAATGTTGCATGCTATTGCAAAGGAAATATATAAATCTCTCAGTTATACCTTGAAAATTTAAAGAAAATAATTGATTTCTGTGTACTGACTTCATTTGGTGTAATCTTGCAAAATTCCCTAATTAATTCATAGGGCAGGTACTATAGGTTCCTTTGGATATTTTATGTATAATTGGGTTGTCTATGAATAATGAGAGCTTTATTTCATCTTTTCCAAGCTTTATTTCTTTTAGTTCTTTTTCTAACTAAATTGCTGGAATTTTTGTTACAATACTGGAAAAAAAAAAAATGAAAGCAGCGTTTTCTTTGTCCCCTGAGAGAAAGGGACTAACCTGAATGTTTTACTTTGATTTCAAGATTTACTATTAAGGCATGTCATCAGAGGGTGTTGCATTAGTGAAAGCACAAATCTATCAAAATACAAAGTGAGAGTCCAGAAATATTCCTGTAAGTACGATCGAAAGACTATTGGTCAAATTACCAAAGTGCTTCAGTGTGGGGACAGAAAGTATATTCAGAAAACGTTGCTGGATTAATTGAATGGGAGTGGAGTGAGGCAAGAATCTCAGTCCTGGTTGCTGTTCAGTTGCTAAGTCATGTTTAACTCTTTGTGACCCCATGGGCTGCAACACACCAGGCCACCCTGTCAGTCCTTAGCTCACAATTAAATTCGACACTGTGAGCCTACTCAGTCGCTTCAGTTCTGTCCAACTCTGTGTGACCCTATGGACTGTAGCCCGCCAGGCTCCTCTGTCCATGGGATTCTCCAGGCAAGAATACTGGAGTGGGTTGCCATGCCCTCCTCCAGGGGATCTTCCCAACCCAGGTAGCCCACTGGCAACTCTTGTGCCTCCTGCATTGCAGGCAGATATAATGTTTTCATAGGTATTCTTCACAAGTTTGAAGAAATTTTATTCCGCTCCTGGATTATTGCTGGGATTTTTTTTTTTAAATCACAAATTGTCATTGAATTTAACAAATACTTTTCCTGTTCTATTGAAATGGTCATGTGATGTTTTCTTGCAATCTGTCATTCTGTGAATTACACTGATTCATTTTCATATGTGAACCCGTTTTGAATTCCTAGTATAAAACCAATTTGGTCATATTATTCCTATTTTCTATTGGTTATACTTTAAGCATTTCTGCATTTATATTCATGAGAGATATTAGCCTGTAGATTTTTTCTTGGAAATTTTTTTGCAATACCCTTATGTAATTTTGGTATATATAATTATTAAAATTATGCTGGCTTCATAAAATGAATCGGACGGTAATTGTCCTAATTGTCTTTACATATGTTCACATCCACTTTGTATTATTTTCATCCTTTGAAATTTTGGGTCTTTTCACCTGGCCCAAAATGTGGTCTATTTCATGAAAATTCTTTTATCATTTGAAAATAATCCACATTTTGTTTGTTGGGGTTTTCTGTGGGGGTTTTTTGTGTTTTTTTTTTTCCTTTGGTAATGTTCTGAAAATATCAATTAGGTTAATTTGGTTGATAGTGTTAACTAACTGTTCTATATAACTAACTATATGATCTATATGAACTCATGCTATCAATTTCTGAAACAGGGTTCCTTGAAATCCCCAAATAATATTGTGGATTTACTTATTTTCTTTTTAGTTTTGACAATTTTTGGTTTAAAAAGCTTAGAAACTTTGATGTTAGATTTAGACACATTTAAGATTAATTTAGATTCTTGATTATGACACTTTCATCTGATACTCACATCAACTTTCTTATGCTTAGTATTTGAAGGGAAAATACATATTTCTGTCCTTTAACTTAAAGCCTGTTTCTATACCTCTGTTTTTAAAGTATTTCTCATAAGCAACATGTAGATTATGCTCATTTTATAAAAATCCTGCCTAATAATCTGTGTCTTTTAACCAGGTTCTTTAATCTATGTATATTTCATATAACTATTGAGAGGTGTATATTTAAGTCTATGATCTTGGTGTTTTCTGTGTGTCCTGTATTTCTTTGCTCCTTTGTTCCTTGTTCCAAGCCTTTTTATGAGAAGAGGGGGCAGTATGATGTGTTAAATCAACTATCTTTTTAATATCCCACTTGTCATCTACTCACATTTTACCTATATTTCTCTTTTATACTTTTTGTTTTTACTGAATAGGTTAAAATGTGCATATTTAACCTTCAGAAAGCATGATTTTGCACATACATGAACAGCTTCTCTTTGCATGTGAAAATGAGAGCCTCTCAGTCATGTCTCTTTGCGACCCCATGGACTATAGAGTCCATGGGATTCTCCTGGCAAGAATACTGGAGTGAGTTTCTCTTCCCTTCTCCAGGGGATCTTCCCAACCCTGGGATCAAATCCAGGTCTCCTGCATTGCAGGTGGGTTCTTTACTGTCTGAGCCCAAAGAAGCCCTTTGCACATGGTGTTCCCTTTTTCTGGAGTGCATTCTCCACAGATATCTAAAAGATTCTCTTTCTCACTTCCTTCAGGTCACTGCTCAAATGTTATTTTATCAGAAAAGCCTTATATAACACCTTTATATAAAGCTGTAATCCATCTCTTTGAGTTGCCTTTTATATCGTGTTCTGTTTTTCCCATTACATTTTTACATTTAAGGAAATTTGAGTAACAGGTAATAAATGAGAATGACTGCTTTGGGGGGGTGGGATTGGTGTGTTCAATCTGAGCTTATTCAAATTAGTAATCACAAGTTAATATGACTGCTAATGTCATATTACGATTAACATATTTCTGAAAACCATTCCAAAATTTATAAATTAAATTTAAAGAATTGTTTTTTCTTTTATAAATTTATTACCTACTTAAAAGTCAGCTAACTGTAAGTAATCCTTTAAATATTCAAAGTTTCCTCTTTAACCATCTTTGCCATCTCTCATTATTCACTTAAAGTTAAATTACTTAAAGTTACTTACTTTAACTTTACTTAAAGTTAACTTTTTTTCCATGTTTTTCTCATACCTCAAGTCTGGGTTGAGACTCCTCAAAGATACTTCTAGAAAACTCTTTTTTTTTTTTTTCAGACTATTTATCATACAGTATTATAAAATCCCAGTTTGTCTCCCAGCACCTAACATAGGCCCTGGCACATACCAGGCACTTAATAAATACTTGTTGAAGGAAAGAAAAGGGTGGAAAGAAGGAATAGTGGGACAGAGGGAGGAAGAAAAAGACTTCCTCCTCTACTACTTTTGGTTAATACACCTTCAATAGCCAGCACTCTTTTTAACCTCACAAAATTTCTAAATTTTCAAAGAAAAATATACCAAAATAGAAAGACTTTTTCACTTCAGTTAGATCCCATATAATTTAAGCTTTGCATTTGAGTTTGTGAAAGAAAATGATATCATTTTTTCTGACTGTCAAGTAATGCTTGAGCAAACTCTTACAGGTTTAGTGAGGTTACATGCACACAGAGTAAATTTTCAGAATATGAAATTCTGTTACTTTTGTATGTTCCATATAGTCCTAAGCACAATATATGCTGTTATGAAATATTAAACCAAATGCCATTATTTCTTGACATAACATGTTCCATCCTGTTGCTTAGTTACTTTTTTCTATGAAATTTTAAATTCACACTTGCCACTTGAAGCAGAAAATTTAAGGCAAAAAAAGCTTTGAAGATAATGACTCAGTTCTGCAGTCTATCCAAATTTTCTAGAAGATCCCTGAAGATATTTTTTTGTGTAAAAACAGAGTGGTTCTTCCTAGGTATGACAAACTACCTTTACAGCAATTCATAGCAACCCTCTTCTCTTTCTCCTACGCTTTGTTTCAGGGCAACTCTGTTCATCTTTCTTTAAATACATCATAATCACCAATGCCTTCATATTTACTATGCCCATGTCCTGGATTTCCCATCTCACTTTTATTTTTTCATCTTATCTTTCCACATGAGAATCAATCATCTCTTTCTCTGTGTTCCTAAAGCCTATGATATATATACTCATCAGTCAGTTCAGTTCAGTTCAGTTGCTCAGCCGTGTCCGACTCTTTGCGACCACATGAATCGCAGCACGCCAGGCCTCCCTGTCCATCACCAACTCCCAGACTTTACTCAAACCCATGTCCATCAAGTCAGTGATGCCATCCAGCCATCTCATCCTCTGTCGGCCCCTTCTCCTCCTGCCCCCAATCCCTCCCAGCAACAAGGTCTTTACCAATGAGTCAACTCTTCACATCAGGTGGCCAAAGTATTGGAGTTTCAGCTTCAGCATCAGTCCTTCCAATGAACACCCAGGACTCATCTCCTTTAGGATGGACTGGTTGGATCTCCTTGCAGTCCAAGGGACTCTCAGGACTCTTCTCCAACACCACAATTAAAAAGCATCAATTTTTCGGTGCTCAGCTTTCTTTACAGTCCAACTTTCACATCCATACATGACCACTGGAAAAACCATAGCCTTAACTAGATAGACAGACCTTTGTTGGCAAACTAATGTCTCTGCTTTTTAGTATGCTATCTAGGTTGGTCATAACTTTCCTTCCAAGGAGTAAGCGTCTTTTAATTTCATGGCTGCAGTCACCATCTGCAGTGATTTTGGAGCCCAGAAGAATAAAATCTGACACTGTTTCCACTGTTTTCCCATCTATTTCCCAAGAAGTGATGGGACCAGATGTCATGATCTTAGTTTTCTGAATGTTGAGCTTTAAGCCAACTTTTCCACTCTCCTCTATCACTTTCATCAAGAGGCTTTTTAGTTCCTCTTCACTTTCTGCCATAAGGGTGGTGTCATCTGCATATCTGAGGTTATTGATATTTCTCCCGGCAATCTTGATTCCACTTGTGTTTCTTCCAGCCCAGTGTTTTTCATGATGTACTCTGCATATAAGTTAAATAAGCAGGGTGACAATATACAGCCTTGACGTACTCCTTTTCCTATTTGGAACCGGTCTGTTGTTCCATGTCCAGTTCTAACTGTTGCTTCCTGACCTGCATACAGATTTCTCAACAGGCAGGTCAGGTGTTCTGGTATGTCCATCTCTTTCAGAATTTTCCACAGTTTATTGTGATCCACACAGTCAAAGGTTTTGGCACAGTCAATAAAGCAGAAATAGATGTTTTTCTGGAACTCTCTTGCTTTTTCGATGATCCAGCAGATGTTGGCAATTTGATCTCTGGTTCCTCTGCCTTTTCTAAAACCCGCTTGAACATCTGGAAGTTCACGGTTCACGTATTGCTGAAGGCTGGCTTGCAGAATTTTGAGCATTACTTTACTAGCATGTGAGATGAGTGCAATCGTGCGGTAGTTTGAGCATTCTTTGGGATTGCCTTTTTTTGGGATTGGAAGGAAAACTGATCTTTTCTAGTCCTATGGCCACTGCTGATTTTTCAGAGCACCAGGCTGCTCCAAGAGGACCTACCCTACGTCTGAGGTCAGAAGCGGCAGCCGAGAGGAGCTACCCCAAGTCCAAGGAGTGGCGGCTGCACGGGTGCAGGAGGCCAGGAGGAGCTACTCCAAGTTCAAGGTCAGGAGGGGTGGCCGTGAGGAGATACCCCTTGTCCAAGGTAAGGAGCAATGGCTGCACTTTGCTGGAGCAGCCTGAAGAGATACCCCATGTCCAAGGTAAGAGAAACCCAAGTAAGATGGTAGGTATTGCGAGAGGGCATCAGAGGGCAGACACATGGAAATGATAATCACAGAAAACTAGCCAATCTGATCACAGGACCACAGTCTTGTCTAACTCAATATATACTTATACCTACCATATATTATTTGGCATAAACATAACTATAATTACACATAGCAAAAAAGACAACTTTTTCTCCTTGCAGTATCTTTCCAGAAGTACAGTGTGTTTGTTCAGCATAAATTAATGCACAAGCTCTTTTCAAACACAAAGGGAAATCTCAAGGGACTAAAATATGAACAGAATCACTCCACAGCCTTTTCTACAGAAGAAAAAGAACTTGGTTGTTTCTCATCTGGAATAGGAAGGAACATTTCAAAAGACAGAAGAAATGGTGATGGATGACGGAGGGCCCCCTGATTGAACATGTGATCCCACATATGTGTTGCTGAATATCTATGTAAAATTACAAGTTCATGAAATACTTGCATGACAGAAGATTTTTGTGAGAAATCAGTAAAAGTTGGAGTTTTGCACTCGTATGGCAGGAGTGAAGCCATGACTAAAAGGACTGACACAGTGAGGTGATGGCCAAGAGAAAAGTAAGAAAATGCTGGGGCTTTGAAGCAAGTTTATAGAAATATCCCATGCCAGTAGTTGCTCAGGTGTCATTTTTGACTGTCAGTCTTGGAGCGGTGAACTAGCATGCCTAGGTCAGCTACATCTTGTATCTAGTCATCCACCTTCAAACCCAATCATGCTTGCAGATACTGTTGCCTTGATTCAAATCTGGTGAACAAGTTGAATAAGGATATAAAATCTGTCCAGGCACAAATCCTGATGCATTTTGGAATGTACTTCAAAGTCAAAGCAAAGTTTTGGAAACTACTACCTACACTGTTGAATGGCATCATATGCAATGCTAGGAATACAGGAAGCAGGGTGTGAACTTGTTAGACTCAGCAGTTTAAGAAACTGTCACATGAAACATCTGACTAGAGGTTATTTTTTTAACATAGTTTAAGTGACAAACCACGCTTAAAAATTGAAAAATGCTTCCTAGAAGGGGGAAAAAAGTCTGTTGTACATATATTTAAGAGCTTCCCTGGTGGCTCAGCAATAAAGAATCTGCCTGCCAATGCAGGAGACGTGGATTTGATCCCTCTGTCAGGAAAATCCCCTGGAGAAGGAAATGGTAATCCACTCCTGTATTCTTGCCTGGGAAATCCCATGGACAGAGGAGCCTAGCAGGCTACATTCCATGGGGTAACAGAGAGTCAGACATGATTTAGAGGCTGAACAACAACAATAACAACAATGTATATTTAAACTGAAAATTTTTTCTCCTATATCACACGTTGAGAACAAAATCCCTGGGCTGGACTGCTACTATATCACTGCCTATTGGGCAGGCCATAAACTACAAGAAGTAAGGGACATTTTAAAGGTACATATATTTAGGGTTTGCAGAGGAGGATTTGGGGCTGTGAAGAAAATAAGCTTCTGAAATATTGCTGTACATCCAGGGATCTTGAGAATGAAAAAGCAACAAAAATGAATAGAAAGTTGGAAGGATACAGCATATAGTACCAAAGTCACCAGTGAAACTATCTTGCAAATACAAGAGTTTATGACACTAGAATGGATATTCAAAAAGGTGGAGAAATTCCACGACTGAAGGTCAAGTTTCTGACGACCAGCAGGAAAGGAATGAGGTAGAAATATTTTAAGACATGTGAGACATTTTAAGTTAATCATTCATCAAAGTTCTTGGAAGTCATTTTGAAAAATCAGACCCAGGGAGCAATGTATGGCAATGCTTTACTAGGGGGAAAAAAAAATTGACAGCATGAGCAAATTTTGAGCCCCTAAGTTTTTACTATTAGTGAATCTATTTCAGAAAGAGAGAGAGTGATAGAACATTAGCTGCCCTCTGAGATCAAGAATAAACAGACTGGCAGACTGAAAGTGAGTGGGAAATCTGAATCTACCAACAAAATGCAGGAGCTTAGAAGTGACTCTCCCTAGTTCAGCCCATGCCAAAATCTTAAATGCAACCTGTTTGAGACTCTCATGCAGAGAACCCCAACTTCTAACCTATAGAAACTGAGATAATTAAAGAGTATGTTTTAAGTCACTAAGTTTCTGTTAATTTATTACACAGCAATAGAAACTAATATATCAGCCACTGAGTTTTGGAACTTGTTCATTGCTGCAGCAATGAACCTAGCTTATTCCTTCTGACAGAAGGATCTGAAAAATTATGTACAAAATTGTGCCTACAAATCACCTGAGAGTATAGGTGGCCCTTGCTCATAACAAGCTCCCAAGATCCACTGGTTTTATTTACGTAAGTATCTATTTTGTGCTAACATATGTGGTAGCCTTGTCCTTATATGTGTGGGACTGAGTCAGATTTAACAACAATCAGAAATTCCATGAGGTAGAAACACTTACCAGTCAACTCATATAACAGTGATCATAAGCCTCTTAAAACAGTATCCAAGACCAATAAATTATTTTTTTTAAAATGTGGAATTTCTACCTATGACACTGACTTCAAATGATGAAATAAATACAACTTGTATCACAATCTACAATATTACTTTAAGGATAACCATGAGTTTTTAAAATAGTTATTTAACTTCATTAATGGAAGGGGAAAAAAAAAACTGCTACCATTAAAAAAAAAAAAAAAAACAGTATCCATGAGGTAAACTCTATCTTTGTATCTCAGAATTTTCAAAGACAATTTATGACTCTGGATTATGTGCCATGTTTATTTGTAACACTCTATACTCTCTGGAACACAACCAGATATCTCCAGATTTGTGCGCATCCTAGTTTGAAATTTGCAGTCTTAGAGGAGCCAATTTATGTGAATTAGCTACAAGGCAAATATATGGTAATGTTGATAAGAATGGATGGATTTAGAATGATAGCATCTGATACATTTTTACAATGGTAAGGCTGCTACTTGGCATTTATACTAAAACTTCCCAGAGCCTTATACAACTTTGCATTTGGTTATTTACTAGTCTCTGATTTGTTATCACTTCTCTGATGTCACTTTTCAGAGTCTGCTATGTATTACATGAAAATAACATCTTCTGTGTAAGCAAACTCTGGGAGATAGGGAAGGACAAGGAAGCTTGGCAAGCTGCAGTCCACGGGATTTCAAAGCTCTTGTTGAGTGACTGAATAGCAACCTGTAAGTTTCTGGGCTTCCCAGGTGGCACCAACTGCAAAGAACTTGCCTGCCAATTCAGGAGACATAGAGACGTGGTTCGATCCCCCGGTCAGGAAGATTCCCAGGAGGAGGATATGGCAAACCACTCCAGTATTTTGCCTGGAGAATCCCCATGGATTCTCCAGAGGAGGCTGGTGGGCTACCATCCATAGGGTTGCAAAGAGTCAGACATGATTTATCGACTAAACAACAATGCATGTAAGTGTCTGTCTTTAATAAAAGACACCAAGAACCTTCAGGAAAGGGTCATGCCTCATTTTGCTTCCTATATGTAAAGTTTAGTATAGTGCCTGTCAGTTCTTGTTTACTGAAAAAGAGAGGAAAGGAGTGGAGTGGAGGGAAAGGGAAAGAAAAAGAAAGCAAAGGAAAGCCCTGGCCTTGGTTGTTTGGCTGCTGTTCATAGACCGAGTTTTTTGTGGGTCAGTACCTGATCTATCGTAGGAAAAGGAAGAGAAACATCGCACATGAACATAGTTCTAGCAGATCTACGAGGACGGATTCAACCACTCTGAATTGAAATTTGAGGGCTCTTAGCCCATCCCCAAAATGTAGTACTTCCCTGAGTACTATCAACACCTTGTCTACCTCCAAAGAAGTTGACCAAGAAGTTATATTTATGTTTCATGACCCTCAGTTGCTACTGAAAAAGGAGAAAAGATTCCAGTTAGACAAATCAAATTTTGTCTCTTGAAAATCTGGAATTAGGATTCATTGACAAGAGTATCTGCTAGACTTTTGAACTGAGGAAGAAAAAACTCCAAAGTTTCATGGTGATTATATGCATATAGAAGGCAAAAAAATCACAATGCAGGGAGAAGAAAAGAAAAATCACAAAGACAGTGCAGAAAAAACAGACTGATAGGAAGCAGAAGAGAGCCCAAGAGAGAGAAACTAACTGGTTGACTTAATAACTGCAGATTTCCCATTTCCGTCCTTGGGTTTATTGTAATTAAATGTCTTTTACATGTATCACAAATTGTCTTTTGTTTAATTTGAAATATGAGACTTGTGAAATATATTTCCAGTAAGATATGCTCCTTCCCCCAAGATCTGTTTTTTATTCTTTTTTAATCCTAAATCAGTGTGTTAGTTGGCATGAGAAGGATTCTCTAACAGAGACTACAGGAACAAGTAAGGCACTTTTGGAAATGAAAATTGTAAGATGAAATTGCATTTATAACCTGCTACTAGAAAGCAGCATGTCACTCCAAGCATTCTGAGCCCATAACTTCCCAAAGGGGTCATGGATAGAATTCAGGCAGCTCATGATGGGAAAAAAAGAAACTCGTCACTTTACTGACCTCTAAGTGAAACTGATTTTTTTCAATTATGGATATAGGAAAATAAACAGTAATATAAACAATAACTTGAATTTTGTCATCAACAGAGATCAGGTATTTTCATATCTCATAAATCTTGACATTGTATATGTTGATCACAACTTCAAAATGATGGTACTTACTGGATTCACCACTAGATAGTATTATTTAATGCATTAATAAGAAAGCACACAATTACTGTGTCACAAATTTTCTTTAATACTTTGCTAATTGCATTTCAATGTAATTGGTTTCCTTTGTAATCCTATGTATTTTATTATATGAATTTGAGAACATTATTCTGAGAAGGGATACTCAGACTTCATTGGAATTCCACATGGGTGCAGGGCACATAAAAGGGTTAAAAATTCCTACTGAGGAGTCCAAAGAAAGGGGAAAATTAAGCAATTTGATTATCAGCAACTAAGAAATCAAATGCATAGAAACTAGAGGAAGACCAGGTAGAATCAAAAAGTTACACTTCTGAGAATGATTGTATTTCCTACCTGCGGTTTGGACTTTTTACACCTACTGTGTTAAAAATTTGACTATATCTTTAAAGGATCTTAGTAAGAAACAGAAAAGATAAAAGTTTTGTTTCTGCTATAGCTGAAGTCTTTATATGTTATGGTTTATGAAACAGTAAGTGGTATTATCATGCTGAGTCAAATCACTCAACTTGACTACCAGTCTTAACATAAGTACAGGTTGTACTGAATCTGGAAGAAGTAATGAAAAAATATAACCCCCATCACTTCCATCATTTAAATTTTTTCTCTTATAAATAAATGTTCCAATCCTCTTTCAGTAACTGAAGATTATATGTGTGTGTGTGTGTGTGTGTGTGTGTGTGTGTGTATGTATTCTAGTGATTTTAAATAAGTAAATGCATACTGTCAGCCTGCATTTATTACCTAAACAATTTGAAAAAGAAAATCTGTGACTAGGATTACAAATGAGTGGGTTTGCAACTTATGGGACTTAGGAAGTGAAGGATCATTGACATTCGCCCTCAAGGCCCCCCAAGAAGGAAAGAATAGCATTTTCCTACTGAGGAGATTCAGTGTTCAGCAGACCATACACAATTATAAAATTAGCTAATTGATAACTTTTTAACATTAGAAGCATGCATGTTTGTCAGCAGATATTTTTAAGTAAACCTCTACTTTAATTTCAGATCAATATTTCAAGTGAGACCCACCAAGAAACTTTATTTCTTATTTATTCATTCACATTTAAATCTACTAAAATAATTAGTTGTAGAATCTTTAAGTTTAGGTCTAAATAGAGAAAACCACTTACTATGAAGTCCCTGAAGTTTCCTGTAATTAAAAATTAATCTATGGCATTATTCTAAAATATTAAAAATTATCATCAACAACTATAAAAGTAATTGGTCTAGATAAAGAAACCGATTTAAGAAAACAGACTGTTTCCTTAACATAGGAAATATACCTTGATTCTTGACTATGTGAGAGCAAAGATGAGTAAATAAAGGAAGAATAGCTAAAAGGTGCATCAAGACTGTTCTCAATATTTCTGAAGATCCATTTTAAGAAAAGGCTTAGTTTTGAGCCATTTTGTTTGATATACAAAATTCTATAGTAAAGTTTAATCTCCTGAAAACTAGGAATAGAGAGAAAAAGTACTTTATGAAGAGGAAAGTTCTATATTGTAATGTTCAAACAAAGGTTAACTCAGTAGTGAACAGTCTTGAACCTAACAACCTCTTAATTCCATAGCTAGTGGTGGTGTTTGAAAGCTGCATACTGGCAGGGTAAAGTTTGGGCTCAAATTCTAATTCTGCCACTTTCTACCTGCATGTCCTGGGTAAAATGAGCCCCATATAACTCATGCATAAGAGGAAGAATATAGCAATTTTTCCATAGGGATGGTGTGAGGACTTCATGAAACAAAAAAAGAGCCTATAAAGTCCATGCATAGAGCAGGTGCTCAGAAAATGGGGCACCCTGCCCTTGTCTGTGGTGTTATATCCCTACTGACCATCAAGCTGAGCAGCAGATACAAGAGCAAATTAAATGCTTGTTGACTTCGGGGAAGATGGAATCAGGGCAAGAAGAAAACATAAACTTAGAGTGACTGAAGGACTAGACCTGAGGAGAGACAGGGCAACAAAGCAACATGTCTCAAACAGGTAATAAAAGAGCTCAAGCTTCTATATCTTTAATTCTTGTTAGTTTGAATCTCTGAGGGCCTTACTTTCTCCTCCCGCAATAGTCTTTTCTGCATTCTCCACTGCTCTCCAGAAAATCTGTGCCTTTTATTTTGCTTATATTGGTGTTGTATATTTAAATTAGGCTTATTATATTTACAGTCATTCAAAGGAAGTGGGCTTAGAGTGACAGTACATAATAATATTTCTTATTTTTTAATGTCTTAAGTTGAAATTTAGGTAATAAATCACTAGGGGATGGGTTCCCTCGCCACCCTCCAGCAAAGAGTTGGAGTCCATTCTCTAAGGACCAATACTACAAGACAAAAACAACATGATAATCAAGGGAGGAGTCTGGGCCCCGCTCACAAGAGAGCTGAAAGACCACATATTCCTCATTCTTAAGGTTAAAGAGACCTCCCTGACTATATACGTGCATGAAGACTCCTTAGAAGGTCAAAAGAGAGGGGGGCATCACCTCCTGGTAAGTGATGCAACTACCCATAGGCCTCTTCTCTAGAATCCATCTTGGCTAAAAATGTGCATGCACACACAGGAGGACACTGAGACACACCACATACAGACTCAGAACCAGGCAAAGCAAGATGACTGGTCAGAGGAAACCTGGAAGAAATGCCCCCCAAAAGTTGTTCAAACTACTACTATGGCAGGACTCTTCCTCTGAGTCTGCCCGTGTGTCTACCCAAACGTGCTCTTTTTCCTCCTAATAAACAGTTGACTTGTTTCACTACTTTCTGTCTTCGTGGGAATTCTTTTTCTGCAAAGGCAAAGAGCCAGGGCCTTGTCACTGACCGCTGGTCTAGTGGTTAGGATTTGGTGCTCTTACCACCATGACCCGGCCTCAGTCTCTGGCCAGTTTCAAGCCACTGTAACCTGAGGCCACCTGAGATCAGATGGGTTGTCCCATTCTAACACCCTACAGCCCAAAGGGTTGGCTTCCTTAAATAACAATAAGTGAGAAAGAAAGCAGAATGAAAAAGAAAATATAAAGGAGAGTAAGAAAGAGAAAGGCAGGAAGAGGAAAAAAAAAACAGAAAAAGTAAATAGGACTTTTTTTAAAAATCAAATCAATCAGGTGAGTAGTGGGTGGCCACTTGAGAATAGAGACATATGGTGCTTCTGTAAACTAAAAGTCCAGGTAGGCATGGATTGTTTGCAAAAATATAAGAAAATATTTTTGCCTTTTCCTTATACTTCTTCATCTATAACCCTCTATATTATTTTGCTGTTGCATTTTCAAAAATGCCAAATGGATGTTGTGAAATTTCAGAAAAGGAAACCTCAAGCAGTCACAAGGATTCAAAGTGGCAACAGTGCTAGGGAAGACAGCCAGCAAGGCAAGAAGGAACTGAAAGAGTAAAACTCTTCAACCTGGAAAGACAAAACCAGAGGATGCCAACCAGGTTAAGATCTTAAAAATACAAAAAAAAAAAAAAAAAGTAATGATTGATACAACTAAAACAAGCAGAGACTTAACTTCAAAATCTAAAATACTAGAGTATTCTTTACCAGCTGAGCCATCAGGGAAGCCCAATAATACTGGAGTGGGTAGCCTATCCCTTCTGCAGGGGATCTTCCCAACCCAGGAATCAAAGCAGGGTTCCCTGCATTGCAGGCAAATTCTTTACCAACTGAGCTACTCAGGGAAGCCTGAGTCTTATTTAGGGGAGATCCTTTTTAAAACTGAACAAGGTAAACATAGGACCAAAATAAAAGGAAATACTTAGGTATTTCTTTATACAGTAGACAATAATTTTATGGAACTCTCAATCCCTAAGAGGTAGATACAGATTAAGAGGAGCTGACACCTGCTGACTTACTTCTAAAGTTGATGTCAGGATGAAAAATTACAGCCACTCACAATTCAATCCCCAGGGCCATTGTTTGCACAGATTTGGGGTATGGATGGAACATTAATCTGGACCAGCCATGGTTATTTCTAAGTTTCTAAGCTTTATTCTCCTAATTTGAAATTTATAAAGTCATGAAATAAGCTAGAAGAAAACTTAGAACCTATCTAGTTCAACTTCCTCATATTAGTCTCGGAAACCTGAGTCCCAGAGTCATACTGACTTGCCTCAAGTCACTCAGTTGGTTGACAGAAGAATAAGAGATAAAATCAGCTCATGTGATTCCTAGTCAGAGTATTCTAAAATTTATAGATAACAGCATCTACTTCCTTCTCTCCACACTGCAAACTATAAATAAATTTACAGAACATATGCATCAAGATGCATGCCCTGAGCAGGAATCATTATGGATCTCCTTCCTCAATTAGTAAATTAATTTCTTAGTAACAGTTTAAGGTATTCTATCTACCTCTTCTACCTATGTTCCTCCATCTTGTGCTTTGAAAGTAAAGAAGTTTAGCTTCTTTACTAACTTTTTCAGTTCTCAGTTTTGAAGTCCAAACTAAGGTAAAAACCTTGGGGACAGGTGTTTTTTTTTTTTTTCTCTCTTATAGGAACTTGGAATTATGGAAATCAACATCATTATGTCCTACTGGATTTTAAAATTCATCCTGGTGAACTGTCCTACTGAAAGTAAACACTATGCTTACCTAAGCTTTGGCATATGTAGATGTTTCACCCAAATCACTGACTTTGAAGTAAACCATAGTAAACATTTCTCCTGGGCTAGCATGAGAAAGTGAAACCACTCAGTCAGAGCTGCTGCTGCTAAATCGCTTCAGTTCTGTCCAACTCTGTGTGACCACATAGACGGCAGCCCACCAGGCTCGGCCACCCCTGGGATTCTCCAGGCAAGAATACTGGAGTGGGTTGCCATTTCCTTCTCCAATGCATGAAAGTGAAAAGTGAAAGTGAAGTTGCTCAGTCATGTCTGACTCTTAGCAACCTCATGGACTGCAGCCTACCAGGCTCCGCCATCCATGGGATTGTCCAGGCAAGAGTACTGGAGTGGGGTGCCATTGCTTTCTCCACAGTCAGAGGTAGTGAGCATCTTTTCTCTTCACTAATGTGTGTGTACTTATTTTTGATCTTTCTACCCAGAATTAAACTATGTGATATTGCATTTGCAGGCTGCATTGAAGTAGCTGCTCTCAGATATTTACTGAAAATAATGAGAACTATTATTTGAGATACAAGCTGTGTTACCTCACTCCAAGGATATTGCAATTTTATTTCACTGATTGATATTCAGAGAACTCAACCCACAATTGAAGTTAACCAGTCAGAAACCAGCAAAGATCTGGTCACTAAAATGTCACTCATGGAATCCTATGTTAATACCATTTATCAGAACTTAAAAACCAAAAGGATGTGCAAAGTATAAACAGTATAGGTTAATTGAAAACATAAACTACACATCATGACACCCAGCATATGCATGCCCATAAGTAGAAAAGAATATGAGAACACAATGCAAAAGAATTGACTGTTATTTTGGATGAATGGAATCTATCTAGGGTATGAGTTTTGCCTAGAGTCTCACCTGTCCTCAGACATCTCTGAGTGAGACATTACCTGGCTGCAACATGGAAATGTTAAGTCCTTGGTCCACAGGACTACTCTCAGAACTGTCCAATGTTAAAATCAGGTCACTGGAATTCTTCTGTATATGCCACCCGAAAGTCCCCACTCTAGATGCTGTAAAATTCTAATACTTCATGTTTTATTTTAGTTAATGATTATATTTTATGTCTTGACTGTTTTACTAGATTATAACCTCATCAAAGGAAACAATAATATTTAAAAACTCATCGTGTCCCACATAGTATCTGACCTGGCCCCATTGATTGACTGAGCAGTCATAGATCATGATAGACAGTCAAAATGGAGCAGGCAAGGAAAAAGGAGGCCATATTTCAAAGTACATTTATATTCATGATCTGACCTTTAGATTCTCAGAGTTTTAGAAATGATTTTTTTGATAAGATAAAATTATTATTTTTACATGCAGTAAATCTGATAAGACTGACATTTTGAAATAAACAGAATTTTTTACACAGCAGAAAAACATACCTAAATCTTTAAACGGAAATTCAACTTCTGCCTGGTCATGATGGAATAACAGTGCAGAAACAATTCTTTCACTGTAAATGAATTTAAAAGTGGAAAAATATATGAAACTATTCTTTTTAATCACTAGAAAGCAGATAGCACAGACTTGTGCTGAAAACAGAAGCCCTTGGCTTTCTGCCGGCTGACAGTTTCAGGACTAAACAATGGGGAAAGGTAATTCATAAAGAGATTGTCATTGGTCTCAATATAGGAAATAGAGATTAAAGTTCAATGAGTCTCAAACTGGTTGGGGAAAGCGACTGTAAAACCAAAGGAGAAAGTTATGCAGAGAATGAGGTTCAGATATGCATAACATTTTTATCATTCTGATACCAAAATCAGCACAGACATTATAAAAACAAACAAACAAACAAACAAAAAAAAACTCTAGACCATATCCTCATGCATGTAACTGCAAAAACTCTTAACAATTTACAGTAAATAAAATCCAATAACATATACGAATGATAACATATGAGGTTTACCCTGAAAATGCAAAGATGATCAAGACTTAAGATCCACAAATGGATCTTACCTGGGGAATCTGTAAAGGCTGGAAGAGGTAAGCCCTTTGAATGCAAAGACAGCAACACAAGAATTCAGGGAACATAAAAAATCAAGGAAACATAACTCCACCAAAGAAACACAATACATCCTTTTCCAAAGTGGTATTGAAACAATGGGTAATCATATAGGAAAAAATAAATCTCAATTGTTACCTACATCAAAAAAAAAAAAAAAAAGAACAACCTTAAAATGAATCTTAGACTCAAATGTAAAAACTAAAGTTGTAAAATTCTATAAGAAACTATAAGAGAAAGCTGTGTGATCTTGGGCTAGGCAAGGAGTTCTTAAGTCACACACACACAACAAAAATGAACCATAAAAAAATTAAACCTAATCAGAATTTTAAATTACTGCTTTCCCAAAGATACTATTAGAAAAGAAAAAGGAAGGCACAATCTGGGAGAAGATATTTGCATTGGATAGTAATGCGAAGGAGATCCAATTTAAAAAACGGGTAAGTGGTGCTGGTCTTATTTTCTCAGTCATGTCTGAATCTTTGTGAGTCCATGGAATGTAGCCTGCCAGGTTCCTCTGTCCATGGGGATTCTCCAGGAAGAATACAGGAGTGGGTAGCCTATCCCTTCTCCAGAAATGATTTGAACATACACTTCACCAAAAAGGAATATTCAAATAACTAATAAGCAGACAGAAATTTATTCAACATCATTAATTATCAGAGAAATCAAATGTAAATAGCAATTATATAACATTATACACTCACATTCAAATGTCCAAAGTTTAAAAGACTATTGTTCAACAGGTACAATGTTCCAGTTATAAGATAAATAAGTGTTAGGAAAGCAATACATGGTATGAGAAAATAAAATTAACACTGCTATCTGTTATATACAAAACTTGTTGAAAGTAAATCCAAACAATTCTCATCACAAAGAAAAAAATTTATTTCTTTAGTTTTGTATCTATATGAGGTGACAGATATTCACTAAACTTGTGATAACTGATAAATTAATTAATTTAAAAACAAAATTAAAAAGACTGTTGTCTTTGCAGTAAAGCAACTGGAAATCATACATGACTGGTGGGAACATGAAAAGATCACATCTCTGGGAAATTTGATTTTTCAAAAAATTTAAACATATACTTACTATATGATCCAGCTATTCAAAGAAGATATTTACCCAAGAAAATTGAAAACATATATGCATGTTCATTGTTTCATGGCAACCTTCTTCATTAGTCAAAAACTAGGAGCAATAAGAATGTCGATCAAGAGGCAAGTGGAAACAAGTTTTTATCATACTATTCCAAGGGATAAAAGAACTAACAACTAAAACAATGAAGTGGCTGAATCCAAAAACAACATGACAAATGAAAGAAACCAGATACATAAAAGTATAAGCTATATGATACCATTTCTGTGAACCTCTAGAAAATATAAAATGACAGAAAGCATATCAATGGCTATGTGGGACCCAAAAGTAATAGAAATGTTGAGGTGATAGAAATGTTCTGTATATCGATTTTAGTGGTGGTTACATAGATACACACATTCATCAAACTACATAAAAATACATTTAAAATCCCATCCTTTCTGCTCTTTCTTTGGCCATCACAATCAAAGACTACCACGCCTGGGGAGCCTTATAGAGCTTGCTTTTGATCCAGACATTTATGATATTTACTAGTATAATGCAAAAGATACCATTGCAAATGGAGACATGCACAGACTGTATATAAAGGTTTCTTAGTAGGCTATGCTGCCATGGAAAAGTCTATATACTTTCTCAATGTTGGCTTCAGGTTTCTAAGTTCAGGTTGTTTTTTAAATTGCCTGATTATCACTGTATGAAAATGTCTTATTATAATTCTTTTTTGGCAATTTTCCTAGATAATTCTGTGAATTTTTACCTCATATATATTTGAGATTATATTAGTGGATGTATTCAAAGTTCAGAACTTGGCATTTTCATGATAAATTTTTTCTTTTATTATTAAATGATAATTCATTATCCCTAGCAATAATTTGTCTTTGAAGCGTATCCATTTTAATAATATAGCTAACACAACTTTTTTTTATTGGAGCTTTTTAAATATATATTTTCCATCTCTTACTTTTCAACTTTTTGATATTTTTATATCATAGGGATGTCTCCTAAAATTAGCTTATAGATGGGATTTGGTTTTTGCTTTTGTATTGAATAGTAAGTCTCTCTCTTAGTAGGAGGTTCTCATCAGTGAATTTTCTTATATTTACATTTATTGTGATTATTGATATATTTAATTTTCATTTTTATGGCCCATTTTTATTAGTTTTGAACTTTAATTTCCAGTTTTTAATATTTATCTCTAGTTATATTTGTAATAAGACTGCAATTTTTCATTTGAAACTCGTGCAAAGACGTTCCTAAATAAAATTATCAAAGGAGGGGAGAAGAGCCACTAGCTCATGTCTATTTCTTAGTTGAAATGATCATTCCTTCCCTCAATAAAATGATATATTTGAGAATTCTGGAGTTGGGAAGAGTCTTATAAAGGTGGCCTAATCCATTGTACACATGAAAGTAGAAGCCTGGAGTGTTAAGATATGTTGTTCAAGGTCACAAAGTGAGTTCGTAATGATGACACCACTGAATAGAACTTGACTAACTCTTGTCTAGTGTTCTTCCCATGCTGTCCTTTCAGATTTATGTTGTTCAGGCTTTTGAATATCATCATCTCTGCAATCAAGAGTAGCACATGTCTTCCTCATAAGGAGCTTGTAAGTTGAATCAAGTCTGAGCTATGCATATTAAATTAAGAAGCATGCAAAGCAGATGGTAAAATGCAAATGGATTAGAGCTCCAAGGTTATACAGATTTAAATAATTTGAAAAGTGATAAGTCTGTTTTAAGTCTCATCAGCAACTTTGAAAACAACAGGCTCAACCATAATGGGAAATATGAAATATTTTCTACCTTGCAGTTGTCCTTTGTAAAAAATGTTTTATTTCCATACCTAATTTATTATTTCTCATTTAGGTATACCCTGCAGCAATATTTTTCTACAAGTTTTACCTTCCCATTGAGTATTCAAATTTTTCTGTCATTTATTTTCCCTCAAAGGCATTAAACTGCTTTTCAGATCTTATTTCATTTTCTTTGTTACTTTTCCAGATACCTAAAATTTTAAAATATTATTTCCAGTTAATCCCATATGGAACACAAAATGAAGAGCCTGTATAGAGAATAATTACTCTGTATTTCAAAATGCAGAACTGCTGGCATAAGTTAGATAATGGGAAATTATAGCATCAGATCTCATACTATTGACAATGGAAACATAGCAGTCATACTTGGAAAAAGCTTATTCTTTCTCTACATGTGAAAAAAAGAAACACAAAACAATCCAACTTTAAATCACACTTCTATTTCCAGGTTCTCATCTTAAAATATACATTGCCAATCTGCTCCCCCCCCCCCGCCCCCCTCCACCCCTCTTCCCCTTGCCCCGACTCAGTTCAGCAGGTCTTTCAAAACCAGCCTTTGAGATTTCAGTCTAGGGCTACATTCTGAGCACACACTTTAGCAGATAGACCAATTAGGCCTTTTTTCTGACAGCAGCCAATGTCATGGGGCCCTTGTTGAAATTTCTGTCACATCTTGTATTTATGAAAATGAACTGTCCCTGGAAATTTTAAAAGGCTCTGAAGCACAGGCCTGAGGAGGGCACCAGAGGGAAGCAGAGCAGTGTATCACTGTGAAGTTCTGATAGGGGTATTTGGATTCTAATGATAGTGATGATTCTCTATGGTAGGAAGTTACAAAGAATCAGAATCAGAACAAAACCTCATGAATCCTCCGATCTAGAAAAAAAATTTTGAATATTGGAAATAAAAGCAAAAATAAACAAATGGGACCTAATGAAACTTAAAAGCTTTTGCACAACAAAGGAAACTATAAGCAAGGTGAAAAGACAGCCTTCAGAATGGGAGAAAAGAATAGCAAATGAAGCAACAGACAAAGGATTAATCTCAAAAATATACAAGCAACTTCTGCAGCTCAATTCCAGAAAAATAAAAGACCTAATCAAAAAATGGGCCAAAGATCTAAACAGACATTTCTCCAAAGAAGACATACAGATGGCTAACAAACACATGAAAAGATGTTCAACATCACTCAGTATCAGAGAAATGCAAATCAAAACCAAAATGAGGTACCATTACACGCCAGTCAGGATGGCTGCTATCCAAAAGTCTACAAGCAATAAATGCTGGAGAGGGTGTGGAGAAAAGGGAACCCTCTTACACTGTTGGTGGGAATGCAAACTAGTACAGCCGCTATGGAAAACAGTGTGGAGATTTCTTAAAAAACTGGAAATAGAACTGCCATATGACCCAGCAATCCCACTTCTGGGCATACACACCAAGGAAACCAGATCTGAAAGAGACACATGCACCCCAATGTTCATCGCAGCACTGTTTATAATAGCCAGGACATGGAAGCAACCTAGATGCCCATCAGCAGATGAATGGATAAGGAAGCTGTGGTACATATACACCATGGACTATTACTCAGCCATTAAAAAGAATTCATTTGAATCAGTCCTAATGAGATGGATGAAACTGGAGCCCATTATACAGAGTGAGGTAAGCCAGAAAGATAAACACCAATACAGTATACTAATGCATATATATGGAATTTAAAAAGATGGTAACGATAACCCTATATGCAAAATGGAAAAAGACACAGATGTACAGAACAGACTTTTAGACTCTGTGGGAGAAGGAGAGGGTGGGATGTTCTGAGAGAATAGCATTGAAACAAGTATACTATCAAGGGTGAAACAGATCACCAGCCCAGGTTGGATGCATGAGACAAGTGCTCAGGGCTGGTGCACTGGGAAGACCCACAGGGATCAGGTGGAGAGGGAGGTGGGAGGGGGGATCGAGAAGGGGAACACATGTAAAGCCATGGCTGACTCATGTCAATGTATAGCAAAAACCACTATAATACTGTAAGGTAATTAGCCCCCAACTAATAAAAATAAATGGAAAAAAAGTAATAAAAAAATAAATAAATTTACATTTCCATGTTAAAAAAAAATCTGATTTTGATTAAATTTACCTGTACTGCCAGTTAATTCTGAGGAACGATAGGTTTGAAATCTTGTAGTCTATTTTTTACAGAGACACATGGAAACCTGACAAAAGGCAAACATGAGTGGTTCACAATCTTTCTGGCATAGGTGGATCTTTTGATCCACCTCATGACTGCTTGGCTGCTCTTCCAGATGGCTCTTCGCATCAGGTGACCAAAGTATTGGAGCTGCAGCTTCAGTACCAGTCCTTTCAAAGAATATTCAGGATTGACTGACTGGTTTAATTGCCTTGCAGTCCAAGGGACTCTCAAGAGTCTTCACCAACATCACAATTTGAAAGCACCATCCTTCAGTGCCCAGCTTATTTTATGGCCCAATTCTCACATCCAAATATGACTACTGGGAAAACTAGTTTTGACTCTACAGATTTTGGTCAGCAAAGTGATTCCACTGCTTGTTAATTTGCTGTCTACTTTTGTCATAGCTTTCCTTCCAAGGAGCAAGTGTCTTTTCATTTCATGGCTGCAGTCACCATCCACAGTGATTCTGAAGCCCAAGAAAATAAAATCTCTATCATTGCTGCCACTTTGTTCCTTTCTACTTCCTGTGAAGTGATGGGCTGGATACTATGATATCATACTTTTTAATGTTGATATTCAAACCAACTTTTTCATTCTACTTTTTCACCCTCATCAGGAGGTTCTTTATTTCTTCTTCATTGTCTCCCATTAGAGTGGTATCATCTGCATATCTGAGTTTACTGATATTTCTCCCTGCTAACTTGATTCTATCTTGTGCTTCATCCAGTATGGCATTTCACATAATGTACTCTGCATATAAGTTAAATAAACAGGGTGACAATATACAGCCTTGACATACTCCTTTCCCAATTTTGAACCAGTCTGTTGTTCCATATCTAGTTCTAACTGTTGCTTCTTGATCCACATATGGGTTCCTCAGGAGATAGATAAGGCAGTCTGGTATCCCCATCTCTAAGTATTTTCCACAGTTTTTTGTGATCCACAAAGTCAAGGTGTTTAATATAATCAATGAAGCAGAAGTAGATGTTTTACTGGAAATTCCTTGATTTCTCCATGATCCAACAAATGTTGGCAATTTGATGTCTGGTTCCTCTGCCTTTTCTAAAACCAGCTTGAACATCTGGAAGTTCTTGGTTCACATCCTGCTGAAGCCTAGCTTGAAGGATTTTGAGCATAAACTTGCTAGCATGTGAAATGAGCACAATTATATGGTAGTATGAATATTCTCAGGCATTGCCCTTCTTTGGGATTAGAATGAAAACAGCTTTTCCAGTCCTACGATCATTGCTGAGTTTTCCAAATTTGCTGACATATTGAGTGCAGCACTTTAATGGTATCATCTTTTAGGATTTGAAATAGCTCAGCTGGAATTCCATCACCTCCACTAGCTTTGTTCATAGTAACGTTTCCTAAGTCCCACTTGACTTCACACTCCAGGATGTCTGGCTCTAAGTAAGTGACTACAACATCCTGGTTATCCAGGTTATTAAAAAATTTTTTTGCATAGTTCTGTGTGTTCTTGCCACCTCTTCTTAATCTCTTCTGCCTCTGTTAGATCTTTACCATTTCTGTCCTTTATCATACCCATCCTTGCATGAAATATTCCCTTCGTTTCTCCAGTTTTCTTATAGAGGTCTCTAGTCTTTCCCATTCCACTGTTTTCCTCTACTTCTTTGCATTGCTCATTTAAGAAGGCCTTATCTCTCCTCATATTCTCTGGAACTCTGCATTCAATTGGGTATATTTTTCCCTTTCTCCTTTGATTTTCATTTCTCTTCTTTATTTTATATTCATTCCTTTAACAGTTTCCTTCATCCAAAAAAAAAAAAAAAAACCTACTGCCTGCTCTCTTTCCAAGCATGTACACATGCGTACACACACACACACACACACACACACAAAACACAGAGTGTTTAAAAATATACTGAGAATGAGTTCCAAGGCTTTGCTTCATTGAGATTTCATCTAAATGGCAGTTTCTTCTTTGCCCTTTCAGTATAAGCTAGAGCTTCACCAGAAAGATTTCCTTCAATATGTTTAGTGTCTGTCTTGAATCTCTGTGTTCCCCGGTTAGACTTGTGCTCAGTAGACGTTACTCTTTATTTGGCTCGTCTCACCAAGTTTTCCACATTCTCTGATAACATTCACTTGCTGTCTTAGACTTGCATTGGATGCTGAGCCAAACTAGGAGAGAAAGCATATAGTTCAATAATGCCTCTCCACCTTATTTCCATGCAGTGTGACATGGAATTGTCATGTTTTATATTCTAGAATTTGCCAGGCCAATGATAATTGTTCATCTTTGTATGTGACCTGATTTTTCCTACCTTAGAAGTTTTTAAAAGATATTTCCTTTGTCTCCATTATTTTGAAATTTCACAACTATATCCTTTGATGTGAGTATTTTCCCATTCATTGTGCTAGGGCACTCAGTGGACATTTTCATTTTGAAAATCAATGTCTGTCGATATCTTTTTATACCAGTTTCCTATTCATTTACACATTCTGGAATTTCTCTGTGCTTTCTATTAGTTTATTACTGCTGTATTCTTCTCATTGTATATAACATCCTGTTCTTTTTAATGGATACAACATTTTCCCTTATTAAGATGACTATGAAAAATAATAAATTTATTTAATATTCATTTTCATCTTTCTAAATATCAAAAATTTTATCAGAATATACCTCACAAAGGCTTTAATTGCTCTAGTTATAAACAAAACTGTGCAAGTTAAAGCTTAAAAGCTTCATTTTGTGAATGTTGAGACTATAGCAACATGTAATTAAATGAAATTTATTGAAGTTGTGCAAAGGACTGTGGAAAATCTTGTTTCTGGCATGTGATGGTCCAGCATTGGAGTGCTGGTGAGAACAAAGAACAAAGTACCAAACTAATGTTTTATATGTTTTGCATCTGCCAAATCATGGATCATTCTGAAAGAGCCAACCGCCTTTTTTTTTATTCCCAGTTCATGAAAGTCAGGAAGAATTGACATGATTTAAACACTATCAGTGGGGGAGGAGCCAAGATGGCGGAGGAGTAGGACGGGGAGACCACTTTCTCTCCTACAAATTCATCAAAAGGATAACTGAACACAGAGCAAACTTCGCAAAACAACTTCTGATCGCTAGCTGAGGTCATCAGGCACCCAGAAAAGCAGCCCATTGTCTTGGAAAGGAGGTAGGACAAAATATAAAAGATAAAAAGTGAGACAAAAGAGCTAAGGATGGAGATCCGTCCCGGGAAGGGAGTCTTAGGCGGCATTGCTTGGGGTAGGGTCCGGGCCTGAGTGCCCTGAGGACAATTGGAGGGAGCTTCTGTGAGTTGCCAACTTGAACTGTGGGAGACCAAAAGAGAGAGAAAAATTAACAGGCCCGAACACACTGCCGGCCGTTCGCAGAACAAAGAGACCGAGAGGGTCTAGAGAGGAGCTCGCAGGCTGCGGACCGGCCCAGCCCCGCCAGAGGCAGGAGGCAGTGGGGAGGGGAAGGGCGCGGCGAGACACAGGGCGCAGGCACCCGACCGGCGCGGGCGGGGACTGGGGCTGGGGACGAAGAGGGCAGAAGGCGCACGCACCCGACTGGCGCCAGTGGAAACTGAGACTGGGTCCCCGGAAGGGAGGGGGCGCGCCACACTTGGGGAGGGTGCGCCCATCAAGCCCCTGGCTGACTGGACCGCTCTGACCGGGAAGGCACACAGAGCAGGCGCAGCTTTTTGCTCCCCGCTTTTGTGGGACACCCGAGGGCTGGAAATGCGTGCAGTGGGGGCGCGCTCCATATGGAGTGGCCGGGAGCCTGAGCAGCGCAGACGAAGAAAGCAGCGTCAGTCCCTCCCGGCAGCGCCAGCCACTCCCCGCAGCGCAAGCCCGTCCCCACAGCGCCAGCCCCTCCCCGCAGAGCGACGGAACTAGCTACCTGAATAAGAGTCCACCTCCGCCCGCCTGTGTCAGGGCGGAAATGAGGCTCTGAAGAGACTGGCAAACAAAAGCCAAATAAACAAAGGGAACCGCTTCAGAAGGGACTGGTGCAACAGATTAAAATCCCTGTAGAAAACACGGACTACACCGGAAGGGGCCTGTAGATATAAAGAAGTGTAAGCTGGATCAAGGAGCTATCTGAAACTGAGCCAAACCCACACTGACCACAACAGCTCCAGAGAAATTCCTAGATAAATTTTTACTTTTTCTTTTTTTTAAGTAAAAAAAAAAATTTATTTATTTTTTCTTTTTTATTTTTTCTCTTTTATTTTCCTTTAAAATTCCATATTACTCCCCCATTACTCCTTAACTTTCATTTTCATAGATTTTTACGATTTTTTTAATTAGAGAAAAAAAATCTTTTTTCTTTCTTTTTTTTTCTTTTATTTTCTTCTTTTTTTTTCTTTCCTTTTTCCCTTCTATTTTCTATTTTTCTCTTTCTCTTATTTCTTTTAAAGTCCTCTAGTACTCCTCTACTACTCCTTAATTTTCATTTTCAATACACTATAACCTTACAAAAAAAAAAAAGAAGAGAAGCCCTATTTTTAAACTGAAATTCAGTTCCCATTGTTATTCAGGAGTGTGTTGATTATTCTCTCCCAATCTTGACTCTCTGTTTTCTACCTCAGAACACCTATATTTCCTCCCTTACCCTTCTCTTCCCAATCCAATTCTGTCAATCTCTGTAGGTGTCTGGGCTATGGAGAACACTCTGGGAACAGACAACTGCGTAGATCTGTCTCTCTCCTCTTGAGTCCCCCTTTTTCTCCTCCTGCTCATCTCTATCTCCCTCCTCCCTCTCCTCTTCTTCATGTAACTCTGTGAACCTCTCTGGGTGTCCCTAACAGGGGAGAATATTTTCGCCATTAACCTAGAAGTTTTATTATCAGTGCTGTATAGTTGGAGAGGTCCTGAGACTACAGAGAGAATA
Organism: Dama dama; assembly: GCF_033118175.1. Classification (NCBI taxonomy): domain Eukaryota; kingdom Metazoa; phylum Chordata; class Mammalia; order Artiodactyla; family Cervidae; genus Dama; species Dama dama. The sequence continues at coordinate 85,076,343 of NC_083691.1, read as the reverse complement.
AAACTGAAATCCAGAGGCAGGAGACTTAAGCCCAAAACCTGAGAACACCAGAAAACTCCTGACTACATGGAACTTTAAGTAATAAGTGACCGTCCAAAAGCCTCCATACCTACACTGAAACCAACCACTACCCAAGAGCCAATAAGTTTTAGAGCAAGACATACCATGCAAATTCTCCAGCAACGCAGGAACATAGCCCTGAACGTCAACATACAGGCTGCCCAAGGTCACACCTAACACATAGACCCATCTCAAAACTCATTACTGGGCACTCCATTGCTCTCCAAAGAGAAGAAATCAAGTTCCACGCACCAGAACACTGACGCAAGCTTCCCTAACCAGGAAACCTTGACAAGCCAATCGTCTAACCCCACCCATTGGGTAAATCCTGCACAATAAAAAGGAACCACAGACCTCCAGAATACAGAAAGCCCACTCCAGACACAGCAATCCAAACAAGATGAAAAGGCAAAGAAATACCCAACAGGTAAAGGAACATGAAAAATGCCCACCAAGTCAAACAAAAGAGGAGGAGATAGGGAATCTACCTGAAAAAGAATTTAGAATAATGATAATAAAAATGATCGAAAATCTTGAAAACAAAATGGGTTACAGATAAATAGCCTGGAGACAAGAATGGAGAAGATGCAAGAAATGCTTAATAAGGACCTAGAATAAATAAAAAAGAGTCAATTAAAAATGAATAATGCAATGAATGAGATCAAAAACACTTTGGAGGGAACCAAGAGTAGAATAACGGAGGCAGAAGATAGGATAAGTGAGGTAGAAGATAAAATGGTGGAAATAAATGAAGCAGAGAGGAAAAAAGAAAAAAGGATCAAAAGAAATGAGGACAACCTCAGGGATCTCTGGGACAATGTGAAACGCCCCAACATTCGAATCATAGGAGTCCCAGAAGAAGAAGACAAAAAGAAAGGCCATGAGAAAATACTCGAGGAGATAATAGCTGAAAACTTCTCTAAAATGGAGAAGGAAATAGCCACCCAAGACCAAGAAACCCAGAGAGTCCCAAACAGGATAAACCCAAGGCGAAACACCCCAAGACACATATTAATCAAATTAACAAAGATCAAACACAAAGAACAAATATTAAAAGCAGCAAGGGAGAAACAACAAATAACACACAAAGGGATTCCCATAAGGATAACAGCTGATCTATCAATAAAAACCCTCCAGGCCAGAAGGGAATGGCAGGACGTACTGAAAGTAATGAAAGAGAATAACCTACAACCTAGATTACTGTATCCAGCAAGGATCTCATTCAGATATGAAGGAGAATTCAAAAGCTTTACAGTCAAGCAAAAGCTTAGAGAATTCAGCACCACCAAACCAGCTCTTCAACAAATGCTAAAGGATCTTCTCTAGACAGGAAATGCAGAAAAGCTGTATAAACGTGAACCCAAAACAACAAAGTAAATGGCAACGGGACCACACCTATCAATAATTACCTTAAATGTAAATGGGTTGAATGCCCCAACCAAAAGACAAACATTGGCTGAATGGATACAAAAACAAGACCCCTATATATGCTGTCAACAAGAGACCCACCTCAAAACAAGAGACACATACAGACTAAAAGTGAAGGGCTGGAAAAAAATATTTCACGCAAACGGACCAAAAGAAAGCAGGAGTTGCAATACTCATATCAGATAAAATAGACTTTCAAATAAAGGATGTGAAAAGAGACAAAGAAGGACACTACATAATGATCAAAGGATCAATCCAAGAAGAAGATATAACAATTATAAATATATCTGCACCCAACATAGGAGCACCGCAATATATACGGCAAACACTAACGAGTATGAAAGAGGAAATTAATAGTAACACAATAATAGTGGGAGACTTTAATATCCCACTCACAACTATGGATAGATCAACTAAACAGAAAATTAACAAGGAAACACAAACCTTAAATGACACAATGGACCAGCTATAACTAATTGATATCTATAGGACATTTCACCCCAAAACAATCAACTTCACCTTTTGCTCAAGTGCACACGGAACCTTCTCCAGAATAGATCACATCCTGGGCCATAAATCTGGTCTTGGAAAATTCAAAAAAATTGAAATTATTCCAGTCATATTTTCTGACCACAGTGCAGTAAGATTACATCTCAATTACAGGAAAAAAATTGTTAAAAATCCAAACATATGGAGGCTAAATAACACGCTTCTGAATAAACAACAAATCATAGAAGAAATCAAAAAAGAAATCAAAATATGTATAGGAATGAATGAAAATGAAAACATAATAACCCAAAACCTATGGGACACTGTAAAAGCAGTGCTAAGGGGAAGGTTCACAGCACTACAGGCTTACATCAAGAAACAAGAAAAAAGCCAAATAAATAACCTAACTCTACACCTAAAGCAATTAGAGAAGGAAGAAATGAAGAACCCCAGGGTTAGCAGAAGGAAAGAAATCTTAAAAATTAGGGCAGAAATAAATGCAATAGAAACTAAAGAGACCATAGCAAAAATCAACAAAGCCAAAAGCTGGTTTTTTGAAAAAATAAACAAAATTGACAAACCATTAGCAAGACTCATTAAGAAACAAAGAGAGAAGAACCAAATTAACAAAATGAGAAATGAAAATGGAGAGATCACAACAGACAACACTGAAATACAAGCGATCATAAGAGACTACTACCAGCAGCTCTATGCCAATAAAATGGACAACTTGGATGAAATGGACAAATTCTTAGAAAAGTATAACTTTCCAAAACTGAACCAGGAAGAAACAGAAGATCTTAACAGACCCATCACAAGCAAGGAAATCGAAACTGTAATCAAAACTCTTCCAGCAAACAAAAGCCCAGGACCAGATGGCTTCACAGCTGAATTCTACCAAAAATTTAGAGAAGAGCTAACACCTATCTTACTCAAACTCTTCCAGAAAATTGCAGAAGAAGGTAAGCTTCCAAACTCATTCTATGAGGCCACCATCACCCAAATTCCAAAACCAGACAAAGATGCCACAAAAAAAGAAAACTACAGGCCAATATCTCTGATGAACATAGATGCAAAAATCCTTAACAAAATTCTAGCAAACAGAATCCAACAACATAAAAAAATCATACACCACGACCAAGTGGGCCTTATCCCAGGAATGCAAGGATTCTTTAATATCTGCAAATCAATCAATGTAATACACCACATTAACAAATTGAAAGATAAAAACCATATGATTATCTCAATAGATGCAGAGAAAGCCTTTGACAAAATTCAACACTCATTTATGATTAAAACTCTCCAGAGAGCAGGAATAGAAGGAACATACCTCAACATAATAAAAGCTATATATGACAAACCCACAGCAAGCATCACCCTCAATGGTGAAAAATTGAAAGCATTTCCCCTGAAATCAGGAACAAGACAAGGGTGCCCACTCTCACCACTACTATTCAACATAGTGTTGGAAGTTCTGGCCACAGCAATCAGAGCAGAAAAAGAAGTGAAAGGAATCCAGATTGGAAAAGAAGAAGTAAAACTCTTGCTGTTTGCAGATGACATGATCCTCTACATAGAAAACCCTAAAGACTCTTCCAGAAAATTACTAGAGCTAATCAATGAATATAGTAAAGTTGCAGGATATAAAATTAACACACAGAAATCCCTTGCATTCCTATATACTAACAATGAAAAAACAGAAAGAGAAATTAAGGAAACAATACCATTCACCATTGCAACAAAAAGAATAAAATACTTAGGAGTATATCTACCTAAAGAAACAAAAGACCTATACATAGAAAACTATAAAACACTGATGAAAGAAATCAAAGAGGACACTAATAGATGGAGAAACATACCGTGTTCATGGATTGGAAGAATCAATATTGTCAAAATGGCTATTCTACCCAAAGCAATCTATAGATTCAATGCAATCCCTATCAAGCTACCAACGGTATTTTTCACAGAACTAGACCAAAGAATTTCACAATTTGTATGGAAATACAAAAAACCTCGAATAGCCAAAGTAATCTTGAGAAAGAAGAATGGAACTGGAGGAATCAACCTGCCTGACTTCAGACTATACTACAAAGCCACAGTCATCAAGACAGTATGGTACTGGCACAAAGACAGAAATATAGATCAATGGAACAGAAGAGAAAGCACAGAGATAAATCCACGAACCTATGGACACCTTATCTTTGACAAAAGAGGCAAGGATATACAATGGAAAAAAGACAACCTCTTTAACAAGTGGTGCTGGGAAAGCTGGTCAACCACTTGTAAAAGAATGAAACTAGAACACTTTCTAACACCATACACAAAAATAAACTCAAAATGGATTAAAGATCTAAATGTAAGACCAGAAACTATAAAACTCCTAGAGGAGAACATAGGCAAAACACTCTCCGACATAAACCACAGTAAGATCCTCTATGACCCACCTCCCAAAATATTGGAAATAAAAGCAAAACTAAACAAATGGGACCTAATGAAACTTAAAAGCTTTTGCACTACAAAGGAAACTATCAGTAAGGTGAAAAGACAGCCCTCAGATTGGGAGAAAATAACAGCAAATGAAGAAACAGACAAAGGATTAATCTCAAAAATATACAAGCAACTCCTGAAGCTCAATTCCAGAAAAATAAATGACCTAATCAAAAAATGGGCCAAAGAACTAAACAGACATTTCTCCAAAGAAGACATACAGATGGCTAACAAACACATGAAAAGATGCTCAACATCACTCATTATCAGAGAAATGCAAATCAAAACCAAAATGAGGTACCATTACACGCCAGTCAGGATGGCTGCTATCCAAAAGTCTACAAGCAATAAATGCTGGAGAGGGTGTGGAGAAAAGGGAACCCTCTTACACTGTTGGTGGGAATGCAAACTAGTACAGCCGCTATGGAAAACAGTGTGGAGATTTCTTAAAAAAACTGGAAATAGAACTGCCATATGACCCAGCAATCCCACTTCTGGGCATACACACTGAGGAAACCAGATCTGAAAGAGACACGTGCACCCCAGTGTTCATCGCAGCACTGCTTATAATAGCCAGGACATGGAAGCAACCTAGATGCCCATCAGCAGATGAATGGATAAGGAAGCTGTGGTACATATACACCATGGAATATTACTCAGCCATTAAAAAGAATTCATTTGAATCAGTCCTAATGAGATAGATGAAACTGGAGCCCATTATACAGAGTGAAGTAAGCCAGAAAGATAAAGAACATTACAGCATACTAACACATATGTATGGAATTTAGAAAGATGGTAACGATAACCTTATATGCAAAACAGAAAAAGAGACACAGAAATACAGAACAGACTTTTGAACTCTGTGGGAGAAGGTGAGGGTGGGATGTCTCAAAAGAACAGCATGTATACTATCTATAGTGAAACAGATCACCAGCCCAGGTGGGATGCATGAGACAAGTGCTCCGGCCTGGTGCACTGGGAAGACCCAGAGGAATCGGGTGGAGAGGGAGGTGGGAGGGGGGATTGGGATGAGGAATACATGTAAATCTATGGCTGATTCATATCAATGTATGACAAAACCCACTGAAATGTTGTGAAGTAATTAGCCTCCAACTAATAAAAAAATAAAATAAAAAAATAAACACTATCAGTGTTTGGATGAAAACACAGAAAATACTCACTTAAGTCCATATAGCTTTTTAAAATAATAGGAGAAAAAAGGAATGATCTTAATCAATTAGAAATCATCCACAGACCAAAGAAATTTTAAGTAAAATCCGTCCTTGAGGATAAAACCAAATTAAAAACTTCTTAATGGCACATAGATTCTTAGACATGGAAAGGAAAACAATATTGAGTTATCATTGGATTAATAGCAAAATATCTTCTCTATTAACAAAATCATACTACACTACAACTGAATAAGATGATATGAAAATCCAGTCATAAATAAATGTTCACCTGGAAGTGACAATGTAGAACAATTAGTCCAAATCATTTTATAGAAAAGTAACTGAGATCAAATAAAAGAAGGAATGCATTCAACTCCCCACAAATAGTTAATGGCCCATGCAACAAGTATGTTGTTGTTCCATAATCAAGCTCTTTAGTCTTTTTATTCTTACAAACTCCAGTGTTTTTTTTTTTCACTATGATAATTGGTTTTATAATTCAATATCTAATTCATGTACAGTTAAACTCTCTACGTGAGAAAATAAATGGCAAATCCTAGTTATGGCCCATATAATTTAATATTCACTACAATGCAGTTTCAAAAAAGAGAAAGGATTCTAGATTTATATGTTTTAAATGAAACATCATTTAAAGTAGAACATGAAGTAGTAGAGAAATGGACAAAAAAAGAAAGCGTTTTTTAAAATAGAAAGCCAAATATTTATGGGGTAATTAGAGGAATTTAGGTTGTAAAATCTAGAGAGAGAATGTTAAGGAGTGACTTTCTATGGTTAAATGACAGATCTAGGCTATATCCACATCTTCATTGAGGTAAAATATAGTTAGATCAAGGTGAGTACAGATGTAACAGGAAGTAGTCCTTACGTACAGAAAGACTTATGTCTGGCCCAGACTCTAGCTAGTGAAATAAGAGGGTTATTATAGATAAAGCCCTAGAGTTGGGGGAAATAGACTAACTGTTATCATCCTACTCTTACTCGAAATTTGCTGGTTAGAGGTTTAGGAGCTAAACCAAGTAACCAACTTGATGCCATAATATCACCAAGCAAGCTGTGTTTCCCAGTAAGGAAAAGAACATGTTCAATTCTTCCCAATTAAAGGCTTAGTATAATGATTAAGCCCGCAGACTCAGAGACCAGAGTGTCTGGCTTCAAAACCCAAGCTTCTTCACTGGTTACATAAATTTAGACAAACTACTTTAAGGTGACTTGGCTCTTCTCATAGGTAAAAGGAAGAGATTTTGTTACCCATTATTTTTTAACAATTGTTAAGACAGTGCTTAGGAAATAGCAACTATTATTATCGTCCACATATCTGAATTCATGTCATCTAACATATCCAAATATTACCTTAAAAATAATTGTTGAAAATATCAAAAATAAAGACTTTAAAATTACCTATTAAGGGTATCACAAGCTTATTTTAAGAGGGGAAAATGTAGCTAAAGTTACTTAACAGTGTTGAACACATCCAAATGACACATCAATTGGGCAGTGATGAATACTTTGACTAAATTCTAATCAAGAGGTTATCAAGTTAGTGAAATTTTGAAATCTCACAATTGATATTTGTCTGCTCTGAGTAATGTTGGGTTCTATTCACGTGAACACTGGAGAGGCAGATTTCCAGTGTTTTTTATTAGAAAACACGAGGCAAGACCATACCATAAAGTTCTACAAATACTCATAGTATATAATCTCAAAGTATAACTTGTCCCCTAATAGCTGAGTCTATTGGCTGCCAAATGAACTCTCAGTTGAAACAATGGAAAAAGCACAAAGAATCTATAATTTAGACACAAATAAAAGAACATCGAGTGAAATGACTTGGGAGCTAAACTCACAGTAATGAAATGCAAAAGTCTTACATTTATTTATGGCAAGCATCTCAGTCAAGACTTTATAAGTATGGTGAAATGACTATAGAGCAAGAAGAGAAGATAGCAGAGTCTCAGCTGGTAAGATATGCCATACAGTCAGTTCTGTGATAATGAGATATATGTGTTTCTGAAACTCACTTTGTTCAGAGAATTTCTTCAGTAAAAAACTATAAAGTCTATGCAAAAAAAAAAAAAAGAAGAAGAAGAAAGAAAAGAAAAATGAGGCTAGAGGCATAATACTCAAAAGTTTCATTAGTGAAACAGTGAAAGAAAAAAAAAAGAACCTAATGAATTTGGGATTCCCTGATTGTCCAGAGGCTCAGACTCCATGCTCCCAATGCAGGGGGCCCATGATCGACCCCTTGTCAGGCAACTAGATCCCACATGCCATAGCTAAGAAATCTCTCTTGCCATAACTAAGATCTGGTACAACTGAATACATATATATATATATATATATATATATACACACATATATATATATATATATATTTTAAAGAATCCAATGAATTCAGTAGAATGGTTTTACATATGTTACATAGTTTAAAACTATATAAATAAATAGGACATTTTACATTAGAAGGGACTGAAGTTGTCTTGTGTACAGGGAAGACAGAGAGGGTGCAGTTTGTGTGTGATTGTGAAGAGGTAGAAGAAGGATTAACAGAAGTCATAGGGAAAGTTGTAGTACCAGATCCAGTTGGGTGTGGTGCATAATATGCGTGAACTGAGGCAGCTGGAAGACATCGGAGGTGTGTGCATTCTGTGTATGTGTATGCATTTTGTGTATTCTTACCTGAATCAGTCCAACTGGGAATATGCATCTTCATTCATCTGGTATTTCTCACAGATATAATCATGCATAAGCAAATGTAAAATTCACGTTATGCTCAAATTGTTCCCTAAAATATCAATTGCCTGGGAACAAATTGGTACTCAAAACAGGGGATATGTATACGTATATGACAACTTAATCATTGTTATAAAGACTTTTGAGACTGGGAATAAGATTGCCAGAAAAACAAAATAATTAACATTGAACTTTCTAGGACTGAAGAGATTTTGAATAAATTGACTAATTTAAAATAGAAAGGTTAGCACCTGGAATAAAAAAATCTTCCTTTCTGAATTTTTTCCTACTTCCTTGCCTTTTGATGATGAATTATACAATTTCCTAATATATCTCCAAATTACCTCTCTTCTACTCTTTTTCTTAACATGACTTTTCCTTCTCCCTGTTCATCACCTTGAATTATTTTTAAAAGTGTTTTTAACATAACATTCTTGATTTTCTTTCTTATAAACAGAATATTAACTTTAAGTATGAGAAAAAAAATTTAAGTATCTTATTTTGAGATGAATAGGGGAGGTTTAGAGATTGGTAAAAGGTATAGATGGGATTTGAATTGTTTCTAGAGCTGCATTTCCATTCTCATGAAGTCTCAATTGTAAGATAAGTACACTTTTTAAAAATGCTTTTAAAAAATCAGGTTTCAACTAAATGATATCAAGAGGCTGAATCACCCATCCAACTATATTATAATCCATTTGTATATCAGGGAGAAAGATATAAAGATATATGAAGGAGAAAGATATCTCCTCTCCATGAGGAGATACCCCACTTCCAAGGTCAGGAGTGGCGGCTGCGCTTCGCTGGAGGTCAGAGAAACCCCAGTAAGACTGTAGGCACTGGAGTGGCTATGAGGAGATACCCCATGCCCAAGGGCAAAGAAGAAGCCCCAGCAAGATGGTAGGAGGGATGAATTTGCATTTAGAATTAAACCCCATTCTGCCAGAGACTCTCAGAGGGCTCAAACAAACCTTGTGTGCACCAGGACCCAGGGACCCCACAGAGACTGAGATAGAACTGTGTTTAAGTGTCCCCTGTGGAGGTGCAGGTCAGCAGTGGACAGGGACAGGGGCAGGAGCAGGGGCTCTGGGTGCAGCAGACGTGGGTGTGGCATAAGCCCTCTTGGAGGAGGTCACCATTAACCCCACCAGAGAGCCACCAGAACATACACAGGACTGGGAAATAGGCTCTTGGAGGGCACAAACAGAACCTTGTGTTCACCAGGACCCAGGAAAAAGGACTAGTGACCTCACAAGAGACTGACCCAGACTTCCCTGTGAGTGTCCAGGAGTCTCCAGTAGAGGTGTGGGTCAGTGGTGGCCTGCTGAGGGGCTGGGGGCCCTGAGTGTAGCAGTACAGGCATGGGATCTTTTGAAGGAGATCATCATTATCTTCATTACCTCCACCATAGTTTGGCCCCAGGTAAATAGCAGGGAGGGAACACAGCTCCACCCATCAACAGGAAATTGGATTAAAGATTTACTGAGCACGGCCCCACCCATCAGAACAAGTCCCAGTCTCCCCCTCTCCCAAAGGAAGCTTCCATAAGCCTCTTATCTTTCTCCATCAAAGGGCAGACAGACTGAAAAACACAATCACAGAAAACTAACCAGTCTAATCACATGGACCACAGCCTTGTCTAACTCAATAAAACTATGAGCCATGCTGTGTAGGGCCACCCAAGACGGACAGGTCATAGTGGAGAGTTCTGACAAAATGTGGTCCACAGGAGAAGGGAATGGCAAACCACTTCAGTATTCCTGCCTTGCTGTTGCTGCTGCTAAGTCACTTCAGTCGTGTCAGACTCTGTGTGACCCCATAGACGGCAGCCCATCAGGCTCCCCCGTCCCTGGGATTCTCTAGGCAAGAACACTGAAGTGGGTTGCCAGTTCCTTCTCCAATGCATGAAAGTGAAAAGTGAAGTCGCTCAGTCATGTCCAACTCTTAGCGACCCCATGGACTGCAGCCTACCAGGCTCCTTTGCCTACAGGATTTTCCAGGCAAGAGTACTGGAGTGGGGTGCCATTGCCTTCTCTGATTCTTGCCTTGAGAACCCCATAAATAGTACAAAAAGGCAAAAAAATAGGAAAATGAAAGATGAACTCCCCAGGTCTGTAGGTGCCTGATATTCTACTAGAAATCAGTGGAGAAATAACGCCAGAAAGAATGAAGAAGCAACGCCAAAGAAAAAACAAAACTCACTTGTGGATGTGACTGGTGATAGAAGCAAGGTCCAACGTGGTAAGGGCAATAATGCATAGGCACCTAAATGTTAGGTCCATGGATCAAGGCACATTGGAAGTGGTCAACAGGAGATGGCAAGAGTGAACGTCGACATTTTAGGAAGCAGTGAACTAAAATGGACTAGAATGGGTGGATTTAACTCAGATGACCATTATACCTACTACTGATGGCAAGAATCCCTTAGAAGAAATGGAGTAGCCATCAGTCAACAACAGAGTCCGAAATGCAGTACTTGGATGCAGTCTAGAAAAAGAATGATCTCTGTTCGTTACCAACGCAAACCATTCAATATTGCTATAATCCAAGTCTATGCCTGAGCCAGTAATGCTGAAGAAGCAGAAGTTGAATGATTCTATGAAACCCTACAAGACATTCTAACACCTAAAAAAGATGCCCTTTTCATTATAGGGGACTGGAAACTGCAAAAGTAGGAAGTACAGAAACACCTGGAGTAATAGGCAAATTTGGCCTTGGAGTACAGGATGAAGCAGGGCAAAGGCTAATAGAGTTTTGCCAAGAGAATGCACTGATCAGAGCAAACACCCTCTTCCAACAACACAGGAGATGACTCTACACATGGATATCACCAGATGGTCATTATCAAAATCAGATTGATTATATTATTTGCAGCCAAAGATGGAGAAGCTCTATACAGTCAGCAAAAACAAGACCAGGAGCTGACTGTGGCTCAGATCATGAACTCCCTATTGCCAAATTCAGACTTCAACTGAAGAAAGTATGGAAAACTACTAAACCATTCAGGTATGACCTAAATCAAACCCCTTATGATTATACAGTGGAAGTGAGAAATAGATTTAAGGGACTAGGTCTGAGAGAGTGCCTGATGAACTATGGACAGAGGTTTGTGACATTGTACAGGAGACAGGGATCAAGACCATCTCCAAGAAAAAGAAATGCAAAACAGCAAAATGGCTGTCTGAGGAGGCCTTACAAATAGCTGTGAAACGAAGAGAAGCAAAATGCAAAGGAGAAAAGGAAAGATATACCCATTTGAATGCAGAGTTACAAAGAATAACAAAGAGAGAGAGAAAGCCTTCGTCAGTGATCAGTGCAAAGAAATAGAGGGAAACAATAGAATGGGAAAGACTAGAGATGTCTTCAGGAAAATTAGAGATACCAAGGGAACATTTCAAGCAAAGATGGGAACAGTAAAGGGCAGAAATGGTATGGACCTAACAGAAGCAGAAGATATTAAGAAGAGGTGGCAAGATACATAGAAGAACTGTACAAAAAAGATATTCACGACCCAAATGATCACTATGGTGTGATCACTCACCTAGAGCCAGACATCCTGGAATGAGAAGTCAAGGGGGCCTTAGGAAGCATCACTACGAACAAAGCTAGTGGATGTGATGGAATTCCAGTTGAGCTATTTCAAATCCTAAAAGATGACGCTGTGAAAGTGCTGCACACAATATGCCAGCAAATTTGGAAAACTCAACAGTGGCCACAGGACTGGAAAAGGTCAGTTTTCATTCCAATCCCAAAGAAAGGCAATGCCAAAGAATGTTCAAACTACTGCACTCATCTCACACGCTAGTAAAGTAATGCTCAAAATTCTCCAGGCCAGACTTCAACAATACGTGAACTTCCAGATGTTCAAGCTGGATTTAGAAAAGGCAGAGGAACCAGAGATCAAATTGCCAACATCTGCCGGATCATCAAAAAAGTAACAGAGTTCCAGAAAAACATCTACTTCTGCTTTATTGACAATGACAAAGACTTTGACTGTGTGGACCACCACAAACTGTGGAAAATTCTGAAAGAGATGGGAATACAAGACCACCTGACCTGCCTCTTTAAAAATCTGTACGTGGGTCAAGAAACAGGTAGAATTGGATATGGAACAACAGACTGGTTCCAAGTAGGAAAAGGAGTATGTCAAGGCTGTATGTTGTCACCCTGCTTATTAACTTATATGCAGAGTACATCATGAGAAACCCTAGGCTGGATGAAGCACAAGCTGAAATCAAGGTTGCTGGGAGAAATATCAATAGCCTCAGATATGCAGATGACACCACCTTTATGGCAGAAAGTGAAGAACTCTAGAGCCTCTTGATGAAAGTGAAAGAGGAGAGTGAAAAAGTTGGCTTAAAGCTCAACATTCAGAAAACAGAGATTGTGGCATCTGGTCCCACCACTTCATGGCAAATAGATGGGGAAACAGTGGAAACAGTGACAGACTTCATTTTGGGGGGGTTCCAAAATCACTGCAGATGGTGACTGCAGCCATAAATTAAAAGACGCTTAATCCTTGGAAGGAAAGTTATGACCAACCTAGACAGCATATTAAAAAGCAGAGACATTACTTTGCCAACAAAGGTTCATCTAGTCAAGGCTATGATTTTCCAGTAGTCATGTATGGACGTGAGAGTTGGACTATAAAGAAAGCTGAGCACTGAAGAATTGATGCTTTTGAACTGTGGTGTTGGAGAAGACTCTTGAGAGTTCCTTGGACTGCAAGGAGATCCAGCCAGTCCATACAAAAGGAAATCTGTCTAATATTCATTGAAAGAACTGATGTTGAAGCTGAAACTCCAATACTTTGGCCACTTGATGTGAAGAACTGACTCATTTGAAAAGACCTTGATGCTGGGAAAGATTGAAAGCAGGAGGAGAAGGGGATGACACAGAATGAGATTGTTGCATGGCATTGCCCACTCATTGGACATGAGTTTGAGTAAACTCTGGGAGTTGGTGATGGACAGGTAGGCCTGGCTGCTGTGGTACATGGGGTCGCAAAAGTCAGACACGACTGAGAGACTGAGCTGAACTGAACTGATCAGGGAGAAAATCTTCAACTAACATGGAAATCAAAAGACTCCTATGTTCTAGATTTAGAGCTGTGTGTCCTTGAAATGTTTTAGTAAATACTTTCACAAAGGCTTCAGAATGTTTTCTTCCCCTCTGGGTATTTAGTTTCATTTTAACTTAAAGTGCACATGCTAAGTTGCTCAGTCAAGTCTGACTCTTTGCAATCCTATGGACCATAGCCTGCCAGGCTCCTCTGTCCATTGGATTCTCCAGGCAAGAATACTGGAATGGGTTGCCGTGCCCTCCTCCAGCAGATCTTCCTGACCCAGGGATTGAACCTGGGTCTCTTGCACTGGCAGGCAGGTTCTTTACTATGAGTGCCAGATAAGAATCCCCAACTTAGGGTGTAAGGTCTAAAAAAGAAGTTCCTATCAGACTCTAAATATCACTTTCCAGTTTGGCCAACTTACGACCACAGAGACACTAATATATATATAGATATAGATATAGACATATACATATGTGTATATATATACACATATATATACAGTCTCAAATATATTGTCAAATTTCCACCAGAACAAACAGTAAATATTCCTGCCAGTATTCAACAAGCCCATGGACACAAGAGATGTCCCCAAAAGAGTGCAAAGGTACTAGGACACCCTCCCAAAGGCTCAGAGCCACTCCCAAAGAGAACCAAAAGAAAGAAAGACTTAGACAATTCCCTTGAGAACTGGCAATAATTGTAGGACCCTAACTGTAAATGGAGTGCAACCTGCATTTTGGTTGCCCGTATGGTGGGGGCCTCAAAGTGGTGGTTGCCAGTCAACTTTTCAGGACACAAAGCAAGATTAAAAAAAGAAGGCAACAGCTGTGTTGAGGGAGAAAGAATTCAGAACCAAAGGGTGTTTGAAAACAAATTCCTGAGTCACAGTCAATGATCTAATTCTTACAGGTTTTGTTTTCTGCTTTTGCTTGTTTGTGTTTGCCTGCGAATCTGAACTTGGGAAAGAAAGGACAACATGAAGTTCTACCTTCCTCTCTTGACCAAGCACCACAGGTAGAAACCTAGAAGCTCTCAGTTCTGACTTGGGTAAGAATCTCACTCCTTGCCACCTTCTCTCAATTTTTCCAGGAACCTGTGTTTAGCCTCTGGAGTACGCCCAGTGGATTTCATCCTGGTCAACTGAAATTCTAGAGGAAAAGCAATTCTCCCTCCACCCTTTGCGGTGAGTGCTTGGCTGCGACTTCTTTTTTCTCTAGTACACTGGTAAATGCAAAAGCTCATCCAGGTTAGAAGTCCTCCACTGTGGCCCCTGTAATTCAAGGCTATCTTCGGTAAAGTCAACAAGCCTTAAACCAAAATTTTCTTCACCGGTAGCCTCATCCTGGCCCCAGTCCAGTATAAGCCAGACCCAGCCTGGTTTCAGTGTAAGTCAGACCTGGACCCAGTCTAGTCTCTAAGTCAAATCCAGTCCACCTGGACCCACTCCAGTTCCCAAGACTAACCCTGTCCAACCTTGAACCCAGTCTGGTTTTTCAAGTCCAACAGAATATAACTGTGGTTAGTATCCAGACCTGGTCTGAGGAAAAAAGAAAGAAAGAAAGAAAGAAAAGCTCAGAGAAAGTCTGAAAGCTCCTAACACAAAAGTTGCAGAGGTAGGATCCCAGAGGGATGACTCCCAGAGGCCACAAGAAGGCAGTGAGCTCCAGGGGCTCTACAAGTGCCTTCACCTGGTTGCTCATCGCTCCTGGAGACCATCAGGGTCTTCGTCAGTTCCTTCTGACAACAGAACTGTTAGAAGATAAACTGAGGCATACAAAAAAATTTAACAGTTTATTTGAGAAAACTCAATTCAGACCAGACAGCATCCAATGTAGCAGATAGAAAAGAGCCCTGAGGAGCAGCAAATCAAAGACTTTTCTAGGCAGAAGGATGCAGGAATAAGGAAGTTGCACTGGACAAAAATTGGGCTATTACTGCAAGGTTACTTTCCTCTGGGGATTGCTGGGGTCGATCAGGCATATTACCAAACTAGTGCTGATCAGGTAATTACTAATTGGCTGGCTTAAGATCCCATTTCTCGGAAAGATCAAAACCATAATTAAGTCTGGGTTTGGTGATATGGGCCTTAACCTAAGAGATTCCATTTGGGGCCTGTTATCTTGTTTCTAGCCAGCATTTTTAATTTTCTTACTTTCACTGACATATACTAGATGCATTTCATGAATGTGCCTTTTTACCAAATTTTCAAAAACCCTTGATATTATTGATTTTTATCATTTGTAATTATCTGATGGATACTTGTAAAAGTCATACGGCATTGTTGGTTTCATTTGAAGTGCTCATATTTTTAAAATTAGCAGTTTTCATGTTTATTAACCATTCACATTTCTTTTTTGACTAGCATATCCATATTCTTTTCCACTTTTTTATTAAGCTGAGATTTTGCAAAACATTTTTCTTTATTACTATATAAACCTCTATCATAGGTCTTATAAATAATTTTCACTTTTATGCCTCATAATGGAACTTTTCATAATGGAAAATTTTCCAATTTTTAAGTAGTAGATTTTGTCTATATTTAACTTTATGCCTTCTGGGTTTAGAAAAAACTTGCATACCAATAAGTATTTAAATTTCATTATTCCCCTGATAGTTTTTAGTTTTTTCATTGTTATATTTAATCTATCTGAATTTTTTGGTATATAAAATGAGGGCAAGACCTAACCTTTTCTTTTGAAAGTATAATAAATTGTACACCATTTGAAATGCCACTTTTATATATATATAACTATGTTATATATATTATATATATATATAAATGCCAATAAATGTCTATGTACCTAAATATGTGTTTCTACATTTTTACACCATTTTACTAATCTATGGTAAATATGAATTAGCTATTTAAAATTAAATATTAGCAAATTAAATTTGATATTTTATTAAAAGAAAAATTATCAGATCAAGCTGAATGCAAGGTTATACAGTGTTTTCTCTCTTTGTCTCTGCTTATTTTCTAATTTTCCTTTTTTTCCCTATTTCTTATGTTAACTAAAATGATTAGGTTTTTTTAACTCCTTTTTTCTTTGCTGTATCAAAAGATCACATTTCTGGTACTATTAGTGAATTTTCTTAAGCTTGAAATGTTTATTTCTACACATGTTCTTATAAACTTTGAGAATTAGTATCTGCAACTATTCCTTGCATAAGGCAAACATTTTGCATATTTAATTTCTCTTCTTTTCCCCAGCAGGGTAAAAAGTCTAGCTCTCAATCTTACTTGCAGCCAGACATGACATGTAACTAAGTTCTAGGGTTCTGGCCACAGGATTGGGAGTGGAAGCATTCTACAGCAAATTTTTGGCACTGTCTTAAAAACAGATGCCACTCATTCTTTGAAACTTCTCTTCTTTGTCCATTCCTCCATCCTACTGCCTGGAATATGGGTATCATGGCCAACATTCTAGATTGGATGAGAACCTTTATCTCTGAAAAGCAAATCTCTGGATGGCCTCCCTGTGGATTTTTACATTAACAATAAAAGATTACTTTTTAAAAGTCACAATTATTTTTATTCTCTTACTTGCAATTAAAGTCAATCCTAACCGATACAGACTTCCTGGACAAATCCTATTCTATTTTTTTCTTACATTTAATATATTTTCTTCTTTTTTACCACATTCTATCAGAATCACATGAGGTGAGAGACTGAAATGGAATGATGAGGCTCAAACAGCACAAATTTCACAGTTTTAAGAATAAGTTCTGAAGATCTAATGTACAGCATGGCTCAGTTCAGTTCAGTTGCTCAGTTGTGTCCAACTCTTTGCAACGCCATAGACTGCAGCACGCCAGGCCTCCCTGTCCATCATCAACTCCTGGAGTTTACCCAAACTCATGTCCATTGAGTCGATGATGCCATCCAACCAGCTCATCCTCTGTCAGCCCTTTCTCCTCCTGCCCTTAATCTTTCCCAGCATCAAAGTCTTTTCAAATGAATCAGTTCTTCACATCAGGTGGCCAAAGTATTGGAGTTTCAGCTTCAGCATCAGTCCTTCCAATGAATATTCAAGACTGATTTCCTTTAGGATGGACTGGTTGGATCTCCTTGCAGTCCAAGGGACTCTCAAGAGTCTTCTCCAACACCACAGTTCAAAAGCATCAATTCTTCAGTGCTCAGCTTTCTTTATAGTGCAACTCTCACGTCCATACATGACTACTGGAAAAACCATAGCCTTGACTAGACAGACCTTTGTTGGCAAAGTAATGTCTCTGCTTTTTAATATGCTGTCTAGGTTGGTCATAACTTTCTTTCCAAGGCTTAAGCATCTTTTAATTTCATGGCTGCAGTCACCATCTGCAGTGATTTTGGAGCCCCAAAATATAAAGTCAGTGATTGTTTCCACTGTTTCCCCATCTATTTGCCATGAAGAGATGGGACCAGAGGCCATGATCTTAGTTTGTTGAATGTTGAGCTTTAAGCCAACTTTTTCACTCTCCTCTTTCACTTTCATCAAGAGGCTCTTTAGTTCTTCACTTTTTGCCATAAGGACAGTGTCATCTGTATATCTGAGGTTATTGATATTTCTCCCAGAAATCTTGATTCCAGATTGTGCTTCCTCCAGCCCACCATTTCTCATGATGTACTCTGCATATAAGTTAATAAGCAGGGTGACAACATACAGCCTTGACATACTCCTTTTCCTATTTGGAACCAGTCTGCTGTTCCATGTCCAGTTCTAACTGTTGCTTCCTGACCTGCATATAGGTTTCTCAAGAGGCAGGTCAGGTGGTCTCGTATTCCCATCTCTTTCAGAATTTTCCATAGTTTATTGTGATCCACACAGTCAAAGTTTTTGGCATAGTCAATAAAGCAGAAATAGATGTTTTTCTGGAACTCTCTTACTTTTTTGATGATCCGGCAGATGTTGGCAATTTGATCTCTGGTTCCTCTGCCTTTTTTAAATCCAGCTTGAACATCTGGAAGTTCATGTTTCACGTATTGTTGAAGCCTGGCTTGGAGAATTTTGAGCATTACTTTGCTAGCGTGTGAGATGAGTGCAATTTTGCAGTAGTTGGAGCACTCATTGGGATTGCCTTTCTTTGGGATTGGAATGAAAACTGACCTTTTCCAGTCCTGTGGCCATTGCTGAGTTTTCCAAATTTGTTGGCATATTGAGTGCAGCACTTTCACAGCATCATCTTTTAGGATTTGAAATAGCTCAACAGGAATTCCATCACCTCCACTAGCTTTGTTTGTAGTGAGCATGGTAACTATAGTTAATAACATGGTGTTGTATACTTGAAACTTGCTGATAACAAATATTAAGTACTCATATACACACAAACACAACAACAAAAAGAATTAGCTATGTGAGGTGGTGGTTATGTCTTAATATCTAGATTTTGATAATAATTCTACCCACATATACAGTTGTATATGTATATCAAACCCTGATGGCTCAGTGGAAAAGAAGCCACCTGCCGATGCAGGAGACATGGGTTTGATCCCTGGATCAGAAAGAGCCCCTGGAGAAGGAAATAACCACCCATTCCAGTATTCTTGCCTGGGAAATCCCATGGACAGAGGGGACTGGCGAGTTACAGTCCATGGGGTCAGAAAAGATTTGGACATGACTTGCAACTGAACAACAACAAGCAAACCATTACACTGTACATTTTCAATATATGCAATTGCATTTATCAATTATTACTTAACAAAGTTGAAGAATCCCTTGGATGAAGCTTCCAGTTCATCATGTGATTTAGTGTCAGCTGTATCATTTCTCCTAACTACTCTAAGTTTACTTTTTAATTTCATTTTCATGTTTGTTTTTTTTAATTCCCAAGACTTCAAATTTTCTTTTTCACTGAGGTCTGTTATTTTATTCTCTCACAGGGAACACTAAAAACAAGTATGTTAAAGTTTTCTTCTTTTCCTATGTTGAATTTTTTATGTATGGTTATTTCCTAATTTTGTTTCCTAATTTATTTCTCTTTGGTTTCCTTACATGCCTGGTAACTCTTACTGAATGTTCTAATGTTAAGAATAGCATATAAGAAACACTAAAAAACCCAGGCATTGAAAAAAAAGTTCTTATTTAGGTGTCTGATCTCCAAAGGTTATGCAATGGGGCACAAGGCAGCACTTGTGGCTGGTTTAGCATTTTATAGGCGCATGAGAATATTTTGTTGCCCCAGGAAGGGTAGGCTCCCTTTCTTCATGGTAAACATAAGTTATTGGAAACTTTCTCCATACCACCTCCATAACTCTTGAAATCTCTTATGAGAATATGTAAATTAGAATGCCTTATTCATGCCCTCACCCCACCCTGAGGTCAAAATTAGGAAAATTTGGGGAAAATTAATGAATGGACAATGTCATTTGTTTTGCTTACCCAGCATCAGAACCCCTTTCTATGTTAGAAGTTTCCATCCAGGGAGTCTTGCTGAGGCAAAGGGTGCATCCCTTTATAAACTCTGAGACACTTGTGATCTGCTTTTCTAGTTATCTGACCTAGGCTCTGCCAATCAAAATACATCCAGAGCTGATGCTCCAAAAGCAAATACCTGTGTCCATGCTTGAGTGTCCTGGAACAGAATAGGCTCAGTGGCAAACCACTGTGTTGCCACCTGAATGAAGGAAGAGAAATTTCCTAAGAAGACACTTGTGTGGCTTGGATTTTGCTGTTGCTCCTGGCAGTCCAGACATCGTTTAATTCTCCAGCCTCCCTGCAGCCCTGTGAGCCACTCGGGCCCTTATCTGCTTTACCCAGAGCAGGCATTTCTTACTTACGGTTAAGAACCTGGTGGATACAATTGGCATGACTATGTCACAGCCTTTTAATTAATTACCAAGCAAACCTCATATAACCTCCTTTTCTAAAACTTGCCACCTCTAAGGGGAAAAAAAGAAAAAAAGTAGTTTGAGAAGCACTTATCTTTCCCCAGTAGCACGTTTTAGACATCTTGCATTTTGTCATCAGTTGAGCTTCCCTGACAGCTCAGTTGGTAAAGAATCTGCCTGCAATGCAGGAGATCCCAGTTCGATTTCTGGGTCAGGAAGATCTGCTGGTGAAGGGATAGGCTACCCACTACGGTATTCTTGGGCTTCCCTTGTGGCTCAGCTGGTAAAGAATCCACCTGCAATGTGGGAGACCTGGGTTCAATCCCTGGAGAATCCCATGGACTGTGTAGTCCATGGGGTCACAAAGAGTCAGACACGACTGAGCCACTTTCACTGATATCACGTATTCCATTTCTTTTTTTAAAAAATGCATCCCCATTCTCGTTTTTTGAAGGTTCCTGCCCAGCTTCTAAATTCCTTTGTATCTCATTTTATTTTCTATATGTTTCAGTTGAGATTTGGGCTGGTAGGAAACGTAAATCATGTATTTAGGAACTCATATGGAACTGAAAGTCTTCCCTGGCGGCTCAGATGGTAAAGAATCTGCCTGTTATGCAGCAGACCCAGGTTTGATACCTGAGTCAGGAAGAACCCCTGGAGAAGGAAATGGCAACCCACTCCAGTATTCTTGCCTGGAGAATTTGAAAGTTAAGTATTTTCTACAATTTCTTCCTGCTTCATTTTAAAAATAATAATGGCTATATCAGTGTATTTTAAATATACCTATGTATGTCTATATGTCTGTATGTGTGTGATCTATAGGTTATTGAAGGGTTTCTAATTTAATGATGATGTTAGGAAATAAGCAGAGTCCTTGGTATCAAAACTACTGCACTTACATGCAACTCTTTACCACCTTCATTGATGTAGTCAGATTCTTTTTACATGCATTCATTGTCAATCACCAAAGTAAACCTTCTATCTCAATTTGTGCCTTTGCTGCCCCTCTGCTTTCAACTGAAATAATCTATCGGGTGTTTATTCTCTTTTGGTCTTTGTGTCTGCCTGAATACCTCTTTGAGATGAAATCACAAAGTTTATGATGCTGTCTGTTTACCGTGGTAAATTTGATATTTCCTGATTATCAGGTCCACAATAAAATCATTACCTAGCTTTATTCAACATCATGGTCCATTTAACTTTTGGAATCGTGTGCTACCAAAAAGCTTGACTAAAATAATGTTTTGTAAACTAGACTCTACTATGAATGTAGCTAAATCCATTATAAGTGGATTTACTTAAAGCAGGTAAAAAAGAATCTATACTTGCTAATGCAAAGTTGTCAACACAGAGCACATGCCCAATCATAATTCTTATGAAAATGATGTTCTCATTCTCCCCTGCCCCCAACAAAATCCTCTAATTTATTTGCCCTTTTTTAATGTTCAGTGTTTGTACTGGGTTTTCCTAAGATAGAGTACACCTGCATATATTTTTAACAGCTGAATTGTCTGGTTACCTCAACATCACACCCCCCACAACATTGTCCTAAAGACATTCTCATTTCTGCTTCCTTTACCTTTGGTGGTTTTCTCCTGGTGAATTAACATTTCTCAGGCACTTTTTTCCAATTTATTTTAAACTCCTGACTCTACTCTCTGAATTTTCCTGCTTCGCTTTAAACTCAAATCAGGCTGTCAACACCACTTATTGAATGCCTGCTGTAAAAAGATACAAAAGGAATCAAGGCAACATATTCTATCCTTGAAGAAAGTAAAATCTACTGGGTGAAATAGAACACATATTCCCATTAAAAGGGTCTTAATAAAACATTCTCAAATAGCATGAAATAGCATGTATTAATTGAGTATAACTCTTATGTGAATTCTGAAATAATGAATGTTATTCTAAGCAAAATTGATTAAGAAATTCCTTCAGGATCTGAGTTTTGAGTCTCAAGGCTTTCAGACAATATTTCTATAAGAATTATTGTACAATAGCCCTCACTGTCCTTAAATAAAAATTAATAAATGGTAAATTCTACCAATACACATAATTTCAAAGAAATGAATACAATGCCTTATCTGCAACATAACAGTGGATAGAACAAAAATTATTTATAATAATATATGGCTCAGAAGGTGAAGAATCTGCCTTTAATGCAAGAGACCCAGGTTCAGTCCCTGAGTCAGGAAGATCCCTTGGAGAAGGGAATGGCAACTCACTCCAGTGTTCTTGCCTGGAGGATTCCATGGACAGAGGAGCCTGGCGGGCTATAGTCCATGGGGTCACAAAGAGTCAGACACAACTAAGAGACTAACGCTTTCACTTTCACATGTTTCAAAATACAAATCAAGCACATGCACACAAGATGTGAGAATCAAATGCTGGTCCTATATATGACAACTACAGATGTGTTAATGACTTGAAAATCAGGAGAGACATGGCTGTTTGAAGTGCAGTTTTCCAAAGTGGTGACCAACTCTTGGCAAAATTCCAAAGGAAAACAAATCTTCCCTTGGTTTATATTGTGGGTTATACTTATGTAAAAATTTAGTGTTTGTTTAGAACTGTATGAAAACACATTTCTTCTATGTCAGAGTTAAATTCTGGTCTCAAATAATTAGAAACAGGCTTTTCAATGACATGAATTACCAGTGGCTATGCAAATATGGTGAGGATGGGGGAGAGTCCTTCACTGTGCAAGATTGTCCTCACATTGAAGGATGTGACAATGTGACAGCTCAGAGTGTGAGAGCTGTCCAGTCATGTGACTGCTCAGTGTCTCCACATCCTTGCCAAAGCATGCCCTGGGGATGGCACTACTTCCATTGCGAATAGCAAGAGATAGGAAGGGAACAGATCTTCAATGAGAAATGGGCCATGCATTTCAATGCCTACTTTGTTCCATCCCATTAGTTTCTAAACCTTATTTGTGCCAAAACCATGTGGAGAAACTTCTGATTTATCTAGTTAACACACTTACCACACACTTAGGTAGTGCTTACCATACCTGAAACTGTTACAAACCCTTTCCAAATGCTATCTCATTTAATCTACTTAACAACACTTTAAGCTAGGCACTGTCACTAGCAGATTACAGATTAGGAAAATGGGTCATCAAAAGCTAAGTGATTTATCCAGAACACACAACTAAGAAACATAGAAGCCAAGATTCAAATATACTGATTCTTGGTTTTAGGGTAACTGGTAAGCATTATGCTATGCAGTAGACATAATTCCACCCTTGATGATTTTGATGCAGTAAATCTGAAATAACAAGAGAGAAACCTGTCTGCATTTGAATAAGACATTCACACTTTGTGAGAAGGGCACTGATTGGTATTCAGAAACTACAGCAGTATACCACCACTCAGTTGGCAGCATTCTCTTCCACTGATGCTATGTTTTTAATCTATTTCATTCTATTGAATAATATATAGCTCCCTACTGGCCATTTTATAAATGTGATGTATATTAGCTTGGCTTCCAAGGTTCTGCATGAATAATCCTCCACCTACTGTTCTTCCTTTTTTTCTCCTTATACTCAGACACAAAGATTTGACTCTAATCAGATAAGTCTCCTTTCTGTGACTGAAATGAACTGAACTGAACACATTCAACAACAAATCAGATCAGTCGCTCAGCCGTGTCCGACTCTTTGTGACCCCATGGACTGCAGTATGCCAGGCTTCCCTGTCCATCACCAGATCCCAGAGCTTACTCAAACGCATGTCCATCAAGTTGGTGATGCCAGCCAACCATCTGATCCTCTGTCATCCCCTTCTCCTCCGGCCTTCAATCTTTCCTAGCATCAGGGTGTTTTCAAATGAGTCAGTTCTTCACATCAGGTGGCCAGAGTATTGGAGTTTCAGCTTCACCATCAGCCCTTCCAATGAATATTCAGGACTGATTTCCTTTAGGATGGACTGGTTAGATCGCCTTGTTGTCCAAGGGACTCTCAAGAGTCTTCTCCAACAACACAGTTCAAAAGCATCAACTCTTCTGCGCTCAGCTTTCTTTATAGTCTAACTCTCACATTCATACATGACTACTAGAAACCAAAGCTTTGACTAGGCGCACGTTTGTTGCTAAAGTAATGTCTCTGCTTTTTAATATGCTGTCTAGGTTGGTCATAACGTTTCTTCCAAGGAGCAAGCATCTTTTAACTTCATGGTTGCAGTCACCATCTGCAGTGATTTTGGAGCCCCCCAAAATAAAGTCTGACACTGTCTCCATTGTTCCCCATCTATTTGAAGTCATGGGATGAGATGTCATAATGTTAGTTTTCTGAATGTTGAATTTTAAGCCAACTTTTTCACTCTCCTCTTTCACTTTCATCAAGAGGTTCTTTGGTTATTCTTCACTTTCTGCCATAAATGTGGTGTCATCTGCTTATCTGAGGTTACTGATACTTCTCCCAGCAACCTTGATTACAGCTTGTGCTTCATCCAGTCCAGCATTTCTCGTGATGTACTCTGCATATAAGTTAAATAAGCAGGGTGAGAATATACAGCCTTGACGTATTCCTTTCCCAGTTTGGAACCAATCTGTTTTCCATATCCAGTTCTATTGTTGCTTCTTGACCTGCATACAGATTGATCAGGAGGCAGGTCAGGTGGTCTGGTGTTCCATCTCTTTAAGAATTTTCCACAGTAACACATATATATGGAATTTAGAAAGATGGTAACGATAACCCTATATGCAAAACAGAAAAAGAGACACAGAAATACAGAACAGCCTTTTGAACTCTCTGGGAGAAGGCGAGGGTGGGATGTTTCGAGAGGAATCGGGTGGAGAGGGAGGTGGGAGCGGGGATTGGGATGGGGAAGACGTGTAAATCCATGGCTGATTCATATCAATGTATGACAAAACCCACTGAAATGTTGTGAAGTAATTAGCCTCCAACTAATAAAAAAATTAAAAAAGAAAAAAAAAAAAAAAGAATTTTCCACAGTTTATTGTGATCCACATGGTCAAAGGCTTTGGCATAGTCAATAAAGCAGAAGTAGATGTTTTTCTGGAACGCTTTTGTGATGATCCAACGGATGTTGGCAATTTGATCTCTGGTCCCTCTACCTTTTCTAAATTCAGCTTGAACATCTGGAAGTTTATGATTCATGTGTTGTTGAAGCCTGGCTTTGAGAATTTTGAGCATTACTTTGCTAGTGTGTGAGATGAGTGCAATTGTGCAGTAGTTTGAACATTCTTTGGCATTGCCTTTCTTTGGGATTGGAATGAAAACTGACCTTTTCCAGTCCTGTGGCCACTGCTGAGTTTTCCAAATTTGCTAGCATATTGAGTGCAACACTTTCACAGCATCATCTTTTAGGATTTCAAATAGCTCAACTGGAATTCCATCACCTCCATTAGCTTTGTTCATAGTGATGCTACCTAAGACCCACTTGACTTCACATTCCAGGATGTCTGGCTCTAGGTGAGTGATCACACCATCGTGATTATCTAGGTCATGAAGATCTTTCTTGTACAGTTCTTCTGTGTATTCTTGCCACCTCTTTTCAATATCTTCTGCTTCTGTTAGGTCCATACCATTTCTCTCTTAATATTACACCTCTCTTTGCTTGAAATGATCCCTTGATATCTCTAATTTTCTTGAAGAGATCTCTAGTCTTTCCCATTCTGTTGTTTTCCTTTATTTCTTTGCATTGATCACTGAGGAAGGCTTTCTTATCTCTCCTTGCTATTCTTTGGAACTCTGCATTCAGATGCTTGTATCTTTCCTTTTCTACTTTGCCTTTTCACTTCTCTTCTTCTCTCAGCTATTTGTAAGGCCTCCTCAGACAGTCATTTTGCCTTTTTTTATTTCTTTTTCTTGGGGATGGTCTTGATCACTGCCTTCTGTACAATGTCATGAACCTCATCATATTTCTTTAGGCACTCTGTCTATCAGATCTAATTACTTGAATCTATTTCTCACTTCCACTGTATAATCATAAGGGATTTGATTTAGGTCATACCTGAATGGTCTAGTGGTTTTCTCCACTTTCTTCAATTTAGCCTCAAATTGGTAATAAGGAGTTCATGATCTAGGCCACAGTCAGCTCCCAGTCTTGTTTTTCCTGACTGTATATAACTTCTCCATCCTTGCCTGCAAAGAATATAATCAATCTGATTTTGGTATTGACCATCTGGTGATGTCCATGTGTAGAGTCTTCTCTTGTGTTGTTGGAAGAGGGTGTTTCCTATGACCAGTGCATTCTTTTGGCAAAACTCTTATTAGCCTTTGTCCTGCTCCATTCTATACTCCAAGGCCAAATTTGCCTGTTACTCCAAGTGTTTCTTGACTTCCTACTTTTGCATTCCAGTCCCCTATTATGAAAAGGACATCTTTTTGGTTGTTAGTTCTAGAAGGGCTTGTGGCTCTTCATAGAACTGTTCAACTTCAACTTCTTCAGCATTACTGGTTGGGCATAGACTTGGATTGCTGTTATATTAAATGGCTTGTCTTAGAAATGAACAGAGATCATTCTGTCATTTTTGAGATTGCATCCAAGTACCACATTTCAGACTC
Organism: Dama dama; assembly: GCF_033118175.1. Classification (NCBI taxonomy): domain Eukaryota; kingdom Metazoa; phylum Chordata; class Mammalia; order Artiodactyla; family Cervidae; genus Dama; species Dama dama. Next base: position 85,049,548 of record NC_083691.1, on the reverse strand, counting down.
TTTTGTTGACTATGATGGCTACTCCATTTCTTCTAAGGGATGCTTGCCCACAGCAGTAGATATAATTGTCATCTGAGTTAAATTCACCCATTCCAGTCCATTTTAGTTCGCTGATTCCTAAAATCTCAATGTTCACTCTTAGTATCTCCCATTTGACCACTGTCAATTTGCCTTGATTCATGGACCTAACATTCCAGGTTCCTGTGCAGTATTGCTCTGTACAGCATTGGACCTTGCTTCCATCACCTGTCACATCCACAACTGGGTGTTGTTCTTGCTTTGGCTCCGTCTCTTCATCCTTTCTGGAGTTAGTTCTCCACTGATCTCCAGTAGCAAATCAGGCACCTACCGACCCGGGGAGTTCATCTTTCAGTACCCTATATTTTTGCCTTTTCATACTATTTGTGGGGTTCTCAAGGCAAGCATACTGAAGTGGTTTGCCATTCCCTTCTCCAGTGGACCACATTTTGTCAGAACTCTCTACCATGACCCGTCTGTCTTGGGTGGCCCTACACAGCATGACTCAGGGTTTCATTGAGTTAGACAAGACTGTAGTCCATGTGATCTGATTGGTTTGTTTTCTGTGACTGTGGTTTTCATTCTGTCTGCCCTCTGATGGAGAAGGATAAGAGGCTTATGGAAGCTTCCTAATGGGAGAAACTGACTGAGGGAGAAACTGGGTCTTGTTCTGACGGGCAGGGCCATGCTCAGTAAATCTTTAGACTGCCTGCAATGCAAGAGACCTAGGTCTGATCCCTGGGTTGAGAAGATCCCCTGGAGAAGGGAAAGGCTACCCACTCCAGTACTCTGGCCTAGGGAATTCATAGACTGTACAGTCCATGAGGTTGCAAAGAGTTGGACATGACTGAGCGACTTTCAACAACACATAAAGATAATAAATCTGAAACTGGACAAAGCACATAGTTTATTAGTATTATGTGGGGGGAAAGTAATAGTATCATCTAACTAACTGTTGAATAGCTTTCTATTATGAGCCTTTCAAACCAATTACATAATTGTGTGGTAAGAGATGGATAGGCCAGCTTCCCTGGTAGCTCATCTGGTAAAGAATTCACCTGCAATGTGGGAGACCAGGGTTCAATCCCTGAGTTGGGAAGATCCCTTGGAGGATGGCATGGCAGCCTACTCCAGTATTCTTGCCTGGAGAATCCACACAGACAGAGGAGCCTGGCGGGCTACAGTCCATGGAGTCACAAAGAGTCATATATGACTGAACGACTAAGCACAGCACAGATGGATCGGCACTGGGAGTTAACTGAAAGTTAGAGAGTATGAAAAATGTAGACTTTTGACAGCATTAAAAGTACAGACCGGCTGGATGCATGAGACAAGTGCTCGGGCCTGGTGCACTGGGAAGACCCAGAGGAATCGGATGGAGAGGGAGGTGGGAAGGGGGATTGGGATGGGGAATACATGTAAATCCATGGCTGATTCATGTCAATGTATGACAGAAACCACTACAATATTGTAAAGTAATTAGCCTCCAACTAATAAAAATAAATGAAAAAAAAAAAAAAGTACAGACCTCAAAGCCAAACACCTATAGGATCAGGTAGATGATGAAGCAGAACAATTCTCATACAACAGGGAGTAGTGGGGATGGTGTCAAACTAGAATGTGCATGAAGGACAGCTGTCACTCCACTGTAGGCAATTACTCATATAATTATGCTAGTACAATATTAACAGATGAGACAGAGGATGAGATGGTTGGATGGCATCACCGACTCAATGGACATGAGTTTGAGTAAACTCCGGGAGTTGGCGATGGACAGGGAGGCCTGGCTTCCTGCAGTCCATGGTGTTGCAAAAAGTCAGACACGACTGAGCGACTGGACTGAACTGAACTGAGTTGAATATTAACAGATATTACCTTTTAAAGAGAGGCAAGACATTCAGAATTTTAATCAAATAATTCACTTTTTACCAATATGCTCAAACATATTTTGGGAGTTTTATCAATTAGTTTATTGAAACATGGATAGAGTGTAATTTTACACCTTTCCTAGATTTTATAATGTAACCAAAATGACTGATAGTGACTTTTAAAATATAGAGACTATAGAGACTATTGAAGTATTGCTGGATGCTTCTTTACTAATTTCTTACCTATGCCAGGTTGAAAAAATAAAACTGGTTGTTCCACCTACAGTGACCCCTGCACTCAGAATGACCAGTGGTAATAAACTACATGATCTGGGAGTTCCAGAGCCATGTTTCCCATTTATTAGACATGTTACACTCTCCAAATCACTTAAGCTTCTGTGCCTACTCTATAAAGTGAAAGTGAAAGTGATAGTTGCTCAGTCATGTCCAACTCTTTGTGACTCCATGAGCTATAAATTGGATATTAATTCTTAATCCATATTTCTCAGTAGGGTGCTGTAAAAACCAAATGAAATAATGTATATTAAACCTGTAGCATCCTGTACAAAGGCAGAACAATGGGAATATCTCTGAACTGGAAATTAGGGGTTCTAGTCAATTAGTAGTTCAGAGAAGGCCATGGCACCCCACTCCAGTACTCTTGCCTGGAAAATCCCATGGATGGAGGAGCCTGGTAGGTTGCAGTCCATGGGGTCGCTCAGAGTCAGACATGACTGAGCAACTTCACTTTCACTTTTCACTTTCATGCATTGGAGAAGGAAATGGCAACCCACTCCAGTGTTCTTGCCTGGAGAGTCCCAGGGACTGGGGAGCCTGGTGGGCTGCCGTCTATGGGGCTGCACAGAGTTGGACATGACTCAAGTGACTTAGCAGCAGCAGTCAATTAGTAGTTAGTATTCTAAACTTGAAATGAGAAGGTTGATCTAGAGCAATGATCTTTAATAGAAATGTCATGTGAGTCATGTATGTAACTTTAAATTGTCTAGAGCCCACAATGAAAAAGGGGCAAATAAAACTAATTTTAATATAATTTATTTAACCCAATGTATCTAAAATATTACCATATCAACATAAAATCAATATGAAATTATTATTGAGAGAGTTCACATATATCTTCACAACAATCTTTAATGTGTATTTCATACTCACTGCATGTTTCCACTCAAGTTAGTCTCATTTCAAATGCTTGATGGTCACAGGTGGTAGTGACTACAATACCACATAGCACAGATCTAGATAATGACTAAGGGGCTTCCCAGGTGGCTCAGTGGTAAAGAAGCCCCCTCCCAATTCAGGAGACATAAGAGATGTGGGTTCAATCCCTGGGCAGGGAAGATCCCCTAGGGGAGGGCATGGCAATCCATTTCAGTATTATTGCAGGGAGAATCCTGTGGACAGAGGAGCCTGGTGGGCTATATTTCATAGGATTACAAAGAGTTGGACACAACTGAGGTGACTTAGCAGCAGCAAACTTATCTTCCACTCTCAACTTTGATACCTGTCTCATTAGTATAAAGGTACATCATCAACCTTTTTTACTGGCTAAAGCATAAAACTACATCATCATGAATTAAATATTCTTTAACACTTTTTTAAATTAGAAGTTTAAACAGTCCAGCTAAGTTATTCTTCTCTAGTTCCAAAGTAAGAGAAGACCTTAAGAATAACACATATAAACAATATCCTTAAAATTTACATAAAACTAAAATTTTATTAAATGGAAAGCTTATTCAGCTTTTTCATTGAATAGAAGGGGCATACACAATTTCACTCATGTAAGCTGCTTGCTCTATTTGTTGTCAAATCAACTGAACACCAGACCTACGGTTGAATTTTGAAATCCTCAATCTGCTCTAGGTGATATCCACCACTGCACTTGCACAAAGAATTTGTTTGTTGCAGATAAATCATTTATCAATATGATGGGAAAGAAAGTAAATGCTTGGGAAAACCTTCCAATATTTTTTTCAGATACACTGAATTATTGTCTTCCATTTTGAACATCTCAGGGAATTTCTTACAATATACGGTGAGATCTCAACAGATTTCTTAGATAATAGAGACTTAGCCCTAAATGCAGGCAGGTAGTTAGTCATTAATTAAACACTTGAGCTTTTAGCCAGGAAAGTAAGATGGAACTCCCTGATGCCAGGAAGATATGGGTCCTGAGATTTCCCCTGGCCTTCTTTAGGGGAAATTCTTACATCTATACACATTATATTACTAACAACGCTCTATATTCAACACATCACACATAGAATGCTATAGGTCCACAGCATTGCACCAATCCAGAGGGCACTATTTACACTTTATTTCACTGAGCCCACTGCAAGAGGGGCATAGTTCGGTGTTTGCAACTTGGCATCCTTAATGAGCTGTGTTTCTCCTAAGAATGTTTAAACATGCCTTAACTTATGATTGATCAGCATAAGTTATTCAGTTTAGCCATCATTTACACATATTTTCTTTCTGTAAACTCTCTAAGTACATGTTTACAATCACTTGTTTTGCATTTTCTATTTCTCCATCGGAGAGTCCTAACTCTTTTATTATTTAGCAAATAAGCCCCTATTCATCATCCTCTACTGCTTATTATAAAATGACAATAAAGCATCATTTTTCCCCTGCACATGCTGTTTGAAATACAAATGTCAGAAAAAATAGCTGGAGGTAAATTATCCATAAAGTGACACATCTCAGCTAATCATATATCTGCAAATTTTAATATGCTGTTTCTATTACAAGTAAATGAAGCCATCTTATAGAAATTTATCATGTGTATTCTTCCAAAGAAAACATATACTTTATTTTAATTATCACTATTATTAGTATTATTAAACTCAGTATCATTTAATTATATGAATTACATATATTTTCTTTGCATATTTATAATAAAACATGATTCAAAGCTGAGTATGTAAGTATTTGGGGTACAGTCTACCATCTGTCTAAAAACCATAATTAATTTGAAGTTGAAAACCTCACCCAAAGTTACACAAGACAACAGCAATGTTAAAGAACTAGGTTGAATCTAAAATTTCCATTTAGGAAGCCTTACTTCATAGAATGTGAAAATCCTTTAACCAAGGCAATGTATGTATACAAGAGAGTGAAGGAGAAGACACAAAACAGAAAAGATCCCTTACCTCATTCTTTTGCTGTAAATCTCCATTTGTCCACAGTGAATTCAGAACTGGGGCCAGTTCTATACTAATGTCTCCTTCCCCCTATTACTATTGTTTTTAAGTAAAATACGATTTGCACCGACAGACAAATTTTTTTTTTTACCACTGATCCAGGTCACCAGCTTTACAGAGATATAATTAACATGACATTATTTAAATGTAAGGTGTTTAGTATAATGATATTTATATATGTATATAGTTCAAAATAATTACAACAATAAGGTTAGTTAACACATTCATTCCTTCACATATTAGTTACCTCTTGTGTGTGTACATGTTGGGTGCACATATCATTAATACTGTTATATGCTCTAGATGAATTGAACCTTTTGTTCACTAGATCTAATTTTGCCCTTTTTTGACTGATTTTAACAGAAATTTTGGCTGATAGTAGATGTTTTTAAAGTAAGTATAGCCATTTCTATTCTTTTGGCTATCACTTGCATGCAGTACTTTTTTCTTGCATCCCTTCACTTTCAACCTGTGTGTGTCCAAAAAGCTAAAGTGAGTCTGGCATTACCAAAAGCTGCTTTCTTAGTGAGCTTGTGATCAGCTTTTATGATGTAGAAAAAACATTGGGCAATAAGAGTAAAATCAGATAAAGCCATTTTTTTCATATTTTGGGAAGAATTTGGAGGAGAAGTAGGATACATGGTACCTGTGTTCGGTCACTAAGTCATGCATGACTCTTGGCAACCCCACCACTAGAGCCTGCCAGACACCTCTGTCCATGGGATTTTCTGGCAAGAATACTGGAAAGGGTTGCCATTTCCTTCTCCAGGGGATCTTCCCTGACCTAGGGATCAAACTCGCATCCCCTGCATTAGCAAGAAGATTCTTTACCACTGAGCCAGCAAGGAAGGCTAGGATATACAGTGAAAGTGAAGTCACTCAGTCGTGTCCGACTCTTTGCGACCCCGTGGACTGTAGCCCACCAGGCTCCTCCGTCCATGGGATTCTCCAGGCAAGAATACTGGAGTGGGTTACCATTTCCTTCTCCAGGGGATCTTCCCAACCCAGGGATCGAATCCGGGTCTCCCGCATTGGAGGCAGATGCTTTAACCTCTGAGCCACCAGGGAATATACAGTAGATGAGTATTAATTTTCTGTTTTAGAGGGCTTACACTGACATATAAAAAGCCCAAAATAAAAAGTTTTTTCTTTTCCTTACAGTTTTCTTAGAAGCCTCATATATGTAGTCTCTAAACAAAATTTTGTAATGTGTGTTATATAATAAAAACAAATTTGAGGATGTACTTCAATTTTATATTATATTTAGACATATAAGTATGAGTTATATACATACACTAGCTTCTAATACATCTCTTCAGCCTCTGGGCTGCATGCTTCCCATTCTGGAAACAGCTGGCTTACCCTATCATATATCCTCTCTCTACCTTCTTAATAATACATTAATTATCCCCATTAGTATTTAAGTCAGCAGGTATAGAATTCACCTGCAATGCAGGAGACACAGGGGACACGGGCTCAATCCTTGTGTCAGGAAGATAACTTGAAGGAAGAAACAGCAACCCATTCCAGTATTCTTGCATGAAAAATCTCATGAACAGATGAACCTGGTGGGCTACAGTCCTTGGAGCTGCAAAGAGTCAGGCATGACTGAGTACACCAGTCAAGGCCTTTGTGAGGCCGACTGTACCCAGATCAGGTCAGTATTTTCAAGAGTTTCCCAAGCGGCACTTGGTAAAGAATGGTAAAGAATCTGCCTGCCAATGCAGGAGATGTAAGAGATGTGAGTTTGATCCCTGGGTCATCCTCTGGAGGAGGAAATGGCATCTCACTCCAATATTCTTGCTACAGCCTATGGAATCACAAAGAGTTGGACATGACTGAGCACCTGAGCACATACTCAAGACTGTTTTGCATTCAAGAAAATAAGACCAAATTCCTTGATCCAAATATTCCTCTCCAGCTACAATGATAAATTTTTTTCTCTTGAATTATCTAGTTTCATTGTGTCCATTTCCTCACCAGCCATCCACCTTCACCATATGCCACTCTATTCACCATACCAAAATCACTCTCATCAGATTAATGACTTTCAAATTGTTCAATCCAATAAAATTTTTATTCAAATAACAATCTCTATGCAGCATTTGACATTCTTAAGCATTCTTCTCTATTCTTTTAGTGATCTCTTGATTCTTTATTTGGCTTCTAATGTATTTCATGCTTCAGGTTACCTTCTATTTCCTCAGCTACTATGGTTAAGACTTCTTTGCAAATTCATCATTCTCTAACTGAATTGTATATATGGGAGCTCCCTAGGGTCTAGCTCAATGGCTTCCAAATTTATATCTCTAAGACCACTCCTCATATTAAGCATCCTACCTACCTTTTGCTCTTGGGTATCTTAATAATACTTCAAACTTAACAATACTGAGACAAAATACAAAACTTTCACTATAAAATAAAATCTGCTTGTCTTTTAGTGTTCCATAGCTCAGTAAATGAGACTGCCATTTATCTGATTGAGCAAGTCTGAGTAAAAGAGTCATCTTTGACTCTTCCCTAAATATCCGTTGAATTCATTCATTTACTCCTCTCCATTTCCTTCTCAAGGGGATCTTCCTGACCCAGGGATCAAACTTGGGTGCCCTGCATTGCAAGCAGATTCTTTACCCTCTGGGCCACGGGGGAAGACCTTCATTCCCATTCTACATGCTCTAGTCCCACCTAACCTACTGTATCAGCATCGTTATTACTGTCTCACTGTTTACTCGGTCACATGTAAACATGTCACATGTTTACAAAGAATGTCACATGTCACAAAGAATTTTTTATCCTGAGGCTAGAGCAAACCTAATAACTTCACTGTAATTTGATTATTTGACATTGACATTGAAGTCGCTCAGTCGTGTCCAACTCTTTGCGACCCCACGGACTGTAGCCTACCAGGCTTCTCAGTCCAAAGAATTTTCCAGGCAAGAGTACTGGAGTGGGTTGCCATTTCCTTAAAATTCTTCAATGGTAACACCTCAAACCTAGAATAATGACCAGAATCCTCAATGCTCTAGTCCCTACTTGTGCTGGGAAGACATTTTTCCAGCTTTGTGTCATACTTTCTGTCCCTAATACTCTGGGGTTTTGGGGTTTTGTTTTTTGTTTTGTTTTGTTTTAGTAATCCTGGCCTTATTTTAGTTCCTAGAGGTCACCACACAAGCACCAAGCACAGAGCCTTTTCACATGCTGTTCCTGTGCATAGAGTGACAAATCCTCATTCACCTCCCACATACTGGCTTCTGAACTCCAATGCATTCTTTAGACCTTATCTCAATAACCTCTGCCTTGAATACATTTCTTTGATCCCCTGAGTCCATGAGATTCTTTGTTTGTACATCATGAGATTCTTTCTCTCCTTTAGAAAATTTATCAAAATTTCTTATTATATATTTGTTTTATGATCATACTTTTAAATGCTGACTTACTCAGTATACTGTAAGTTCCAGGAATGCATTTCTGTTTCTACTCACCATTGTGCCTCCAATGTTCAGCTCTTAATAAGGTTCTTATTTGCTTTTAAACTGTAATATGTAAATCTACAGAATATGAGTAAATTATATCTGAAAAAATACAAGTTGATGCTACATAAAATTACCTGTCAACACACCATCTTACAAAATACTACAGGACATTTTATTGTTTAGAACCTATTTCTAAGGGAAAACAACTAGAGAAAGGTAAATGTAAATCTATAGCTCATAAAGCTAAAGCTAATAATAGCTTTGGACCAAATAATCACTTTCCTTTATTCCTAGGAGTACAGATTATTTCTATTGAACCTATAACCTAAGTTATAAAAACTTTTAAATTGCACAGGGACTTAATGAAAATCTAGGCAAGAACAACAAAAAATTGTCTAATTTAAATTCTAGTAGAGCTTTAACTCCCAGAGTTTTCCTTTACCACTGTGAATATGAGAAAATCATTCCAGCCAGAATTTGCCACTAGATCCAGAAAACATTTTAAAAGAGCTATCAAATATAAAATATATGTTTTGAGTAAGTTTTCATTCAGGCTCTGTTAGGAAAGAACTTCCCAAAACAATGGTGGGGTTAAACTTTTTTTCTTACTTTGTGTTTTAACTAGAATCTCACAATTTCCCATCCTCCACACCTCTAGAAGTAAACCTTGCCAAAAGCATGTGCTTTAATATTTAAATGATAAAGATAGGCCCTTGAGTCCCTTAGCACTGAATACAGAATAAAAATAAATGCCACTGCTTAAACAATTATTTGGTTGTTAAACAATGATTCGATGTATATTTTCTAACATTGTCTGGAGTTTACACAGTAATCACTGATAAAGTGTATAGTAGTGACAGATTCTCCAAACACAGGGAACTTTACATGTGGCCATACAGGAGAAATACAGCCAGATGGAGAGGCAGAATATGAGTTTAAAAATGTATTCAATTGTCAATAACTAATAAAAATAGCCAATATGAATATCAAACTAGAGATGAAATGAGGATCAGCATTGTCAAAGGCCCCAGACAAACAGGTAACAAGAATAGCCCTGTGAATCCTAAGTGAGGCAGATGGTACAACCTCCCTTCTTCCCAGCAAAGCATTGTACATCCTTGTAGATTGCACAGAGCTTTAAGCATCTGTGGACAGTATCTGCTTCCTGGTTCCATTGTCACTGGGCCATTTGACTTGCCTTTGCCAATGAAATATGAGCAGAAGAGTCATTTACTGATTCTAAGCATAGGCTTTACCAACCATTGCACTCTTCTGCAGGTTCTCTTGCTCTTTTCTCTGCCACGAGACAGAGAGGACAAGGTTATAGGCTTGGATGAGTATGGTCCTGGATTTTGGAATGAGATACAAGGACCATACTCATCAGTGAACAATACTGCCACTGTCGTCTACTAGCATTGTTAATAAGAAGTTCATTTCTGTTCTAATCAATGAGATTGGGAAATTGTATAACTGGACTAGTATAGCCTTGCCTAGTAGTGAATGCTAACTGATATATTAAGATCCACCAGGACACTACCATGTTGTGTGTAGTCTGGAATCATTACCACTAAGATTTGGAATCTTAAGAAAGTCAGGTAAGGATGCAAGGATATTTGCAATGAGTAAGGTTCTGTGCCAAGGGCTGAAGGAAAGATGATGGCTCTTGCATCGAAGAACTTTAGATTCTATTAAGGAGAACTTTTATGAGGTCACTAGACTGTAAATGGAGATCCTTACAGTAAATGAAAACAAATACCAGGGGGCTTAAAGATTCACTCATTCCAGAAAGAAATTATCAAAAGACATTTCATAGGAAAATTAGAATTTAATTTGAATTTTGGAAGGAGTGTAGGATCACCTCCTATAGGTAAAAACAGGAGGAATATTCATATTTCTGAAAGAGCATAAGCAAATGTACATTTAAGAGGAAAGCATAGGTAAACATGCCTAGGGAGTGAAGCCCTCAAATAAGAGAGTACATTAAAACTGGAAATTAAGGTCAAACCAAATTGTGCAGAGTCTTGAATGCCAACCTATAGAGTGCCAGTATGGTGTCTTACCAACAAATTCTTATAGACACCTAGAAATGACATGAAAAGTGATGGTCGTTGCCCCTACAAAACCTCTAGACAGAAGTCTAAATAGCAATAGTCAGATTTCACTTTACCTGTCCTGAGCCACTAACCAGAATATAGAAATTTAGCTCAGAAATTCATACACAGCATGGTGTTGCTAGAAAGCTATTGTATGTTTCTTTAGGCAATCAGCTCATGCTTCTTCAAAATCACAAACTCTGCTCTCCAGTGCAGTTCTTTTTAGTAACCTGCTGTTTTAAATGCCCAGGAAATGTAGCAAAGTGAAATCATTACATAAAGCACCTAGACTAGATGTAACCATATATATATATATTTTTTTTTTTTAATGGAGAATTTTAAGAAATACTCACAAAAATATATATACTAATGAGTTATTTTAAGTTGCAATTTTATGAAACAATTGAGTTAGTCTTTGTTTTTCTTCCACTATTTCAATTATCTTATATTCTCTCTGGGAAATTTCCTTCTAATTTAAGAAGAAAAACAAAGATTGTAAAACTGCAACTTTACAGATGAAGTTTAAAACTCAAAAAGTATTTTTTTTCCCATTTGTTTTTATTAGGTGGAGGCTAATTACTTTACAATATTGTAGTGGTTTTTGCCATACACTGACATGAACCAGCCATGGATTTACACGTGTTGCCCATCCCGAACCCCCCTCCCACCTCCCTCCCCCCCCCCATCCCTCTGGGTCTTCCCAGTGCACCAGCCCCGAGCACTTGTCTTATGCATCCAACCTGGACTGGCGATCTGTTTCACACTTGATAATATACATGTCTCGATGCTGTTCTCTCAGATCATCCCACCCTCGCCTTCTCCCATAGAGTCCAAAAGTCTGTTCTGTACATCTGTGTCTCTTTTTCGAAATGCCAACTAGTACAGCCACTATGGAGAACAGTGTGGAGATTCCTTAAAAAACTGGAAATAGAACTGCCATATGACCCAGCAATCCCACTCTTGGGCATACACACCGAGGAAACCAGATCTGAAAGAGACACGTGCACCCCAATGTTCATTGCAGCACTGTTTATAATAGCCAGGACATGGAAGCAACCTAGATGCCCATCGCAGATGAATGGATAAGAAAGCTGTGGTACATATACACAATGGAATATTACTCAGCCATTAAAAAGAATACATTTGAATCAGTTCTAATGAGATGGGTAAAACTGGAGCCCATTATACAGAGTGAAGTAAACCAGAAAGATAAACACCAATACAGTATATTAATGCATATATATGGAATTTAGAAAGATGGTAACGATAACCCTATATGCAAGACAGAAAAAAGTATTCTTATTAAATATTATAGCTACAATTTTTAATGCTAAATATGTTTTGCTCTGTGGAATGCTCAATGAGTGTTAAAACAATATTGCAATGCTAATTTAAGTTGAATACTTCTTGCGTTATTTTTATTTGAGGCCACAACTTCAATATTTTATTAACATTCTAGTATTATTTTCATTTGTACATTATAAACACCACTATTAGGGCTTGTGTTACTATGCATTTTCATGCATCTCTTATTTAGCAAATCCCTAGACTGACTTTTAAATGTTAGCTAGGAAATAACTGATTTGAAGGCATTTCCTAGATGACAGTACTTGGAGGACTGATTTAAAATCATTTTATAGTCAATCAAGTCTGTATCTACAGTATCTGCAATATCAAATGAAGAATAAAACAATTTTCCAAACAATTCATGCAAAATTTCATTTGAGGTGTGTTGTTTGCTAGTTTGGTCGGTTGGTTATATTTTGTGTTAAAATAATATTTAGCCTGAATTCCACCAAAGGTGTTAATCTATAGTCATCACTTTGCATTAGATATGGAGACATAATATCTATGCTAATTATATTTGTGTGTAAGACAGGAATACTTACAGATATAAACCCAGTAATTTTCAGGAGGCACTTATGATTACGCCTATATTACAATATTAAACAAAATATCTTGTCCATAATATAAACAGTATTTACAGAGGACCAGTTTCTTAGGAAATTCAATTCACAAATAGTTATTGAAGGTATACCATGGGAAAGGCACTATCTTAGGGGTGCAATCAGAAAGAATCTATAAGCATTTAATATCTATTTAAGGGGCAAAGCTTTAGTACCTCAAATTAAGTTAAAAATACATTTTTCAAGCTAAATCCAAGACTGATCTAGTCACTCATATATTTTAAAAATCCCTTCAGTGAAATTCTACTGCTCTTGGCCCCTGCCTCCCTCTTCACTTTTATGTCTAGCCACTACAGGAACTGAAGAATCTGTAAATTTTGAAAAATTTTCTACATACCCCATTACACAGATTACTATTTCTTCCTTTTCAGTCGTTATTCATTTTATTTCTTTTGTCTTTCTGCACTGCCTTGTTTTAACATTATTGTATGTAGCAAAACCAGAGAAGGCAATGGCAACACACTCCAGTACTCTTGCCTGGAAAATCCCATGGACGGAGAAGCCTGGTGGGCTGCAGTCCATGGGGTCGCTAAGAGTCGGACACAACTGAGCAACTTCACTTTCACTTTTCACTTTCACGCATTGGAGAAGGAAATGGCAACCCACTCCAGTGTTCTTGCCTGGAGAATCCCAGGGACGGGGGAGCCTGGTGGGCTGCCGTCTACGAGGTTGCACAGAGTCGGACACGACTGAAGCGACTTAGCAGCAGCATGTAGCAAAACATCAAAAAAATGTAAAAAGACAATTAAACAACAAACAGCATCTGGAAGCCCCAAGTGCTCCTTCTGGATAATAATGCCCATCCTATCCTCAATGGTAACCATGCTACTGAATATTCTTCAATTCACATTTTTGCCTTCACTTATGGTTTTACTACCAAACTGTTCATCTTAAAACACTGTAATTTAATTTGTTAATTTCTTAAATGGAATCAAACAATTTATGTTCTTTTATACCTAGCCTCTTTCACTTAACATTATGAAGATTTATTCATATTTTTTGCATGGATCTGTATATATTGAAGGGGCTTCCCTGGTGGCTCAGAGGTTAAAGTGTCTGCCTGCAATGTGGGAGACCTGGGTTATTGAAATCTAATATTTTTGGATAACTACATAATAGTTTGTTTGCCCATTCCAATTTTGGTGGAAATTTAACTATTTCCAATTTGGAGCTGTAATGAATAGCCTTGCTATGAATATTCTCGTTCATGTTTCCTGGGTAGACTTAAATGCATATAGAAATGTAATTGCCAGATCACATATTACAGATGTTTTCAGCATCTTCCAGATAGTGTCCAACTGCATTCCAAAGTAATTATTATCATTTCACATTTCCACCATCAATTTATGAGAGTTGTTGATCCAAAATTTTACCATATTTGATGTTTTCAAATTTTAAAAAATTTTGCCAATCTAGTGGGCATAGAGTGGTATTTAGGTTTTTTTCAGTTTTACTTTACATTTTTTAAATCGTCATTTACAATAATTATACATTTAATTTATTTTGCTGTGATATCAGAAGTAAGAGATTATAGCATGTAGCCATCTCTTTTCTGACCACCAAGGAAATCTTCCCAGTTTTCATTGATAAATATGATGATTACTCTTAAGTTTTCTTTAAAATACACTCTTTTAAATTAAAGAAGTTATCTCATTTTCCTAGTTTATGAATTTCTGCATAACTAGATACGATATTATAGGAAATTCTTGTTCTGAATCTAATGGGATAATCATATGATTTTTCTTTTTTGTTCAGCTAATGTGATAAATCACATACTTTATTACACATTATTTCATATGTTAATGTAAAACCAACCTTGTACCCTGAAATGAATTTAATTTAACTGTGAAGTATTGTTCTTTTTATCTATAGGCAGATTTGAGTTACTAATATTTTATTTAGGGTTTTTATAACTATGTTAACGACAGATATTTGTTTATAATTTCATTTTTTTGTGAATTTTCTAGGTTCTAGAACCAAGATCATACTGCCTTCAAAATGTGAGTTGAGAAATTTCTATCCTTTTTATTCTGAAAGAATTTGTATAAGATTTGGAATTTTTTCTTCCTAAGTATTTGGTAGAATTTGCTGGTGAAGCATCAGTGCGGGCGTGTGTATTTTTCATTGTGTCAAAGTTAACTTGCACTTCTCTTGGAATATGTCCATTTCATCCAAATATTAATACATATTCATGCTAATTTTTCATAATATCCTTATGTTTTCTTTGAAATTTCTTTAACATTTCTAGCAATACCCTTTTTTCAAACCTCAGTAATACAAATGTATTATATGTGAAAAGCTGTGCTGTTTTACTTACTGTTTCCTTCTATTTTCTCTGAATTTTTGTTATTCTTTTTCTATCACTTTCAGATGCTTCATTTATGTTTCTTGTGAATGCCATACAGCTAGAGTTTTGTAATTTCAAATCCAGTTCAACCATATTTGTCTTTTATGGAGAGTATTTAGGCTATTTACATGTTATAAAATTACTAGTATATTTGAGTTCATACCTACCAGCTTACAATTTGGCTTCCACATGTAATGATTATACCACATTCATTCCTTTTCCTCTCTTTTCTTGCATTTATTTAGCAAAAATGACTGTGTCAGAGTTCACTTAGAGAAATGGTACCACTAGGAAAGGTGATGATAAAGATAAGTTTCAAGAGATGTGTTACATGAATTTGACTTTATGCAATTATGGAAAGTGGTTAAGCAGTGTCTGCAAGTCTGTCATTTTCACATCTGATGCTGGGGCTGGAAATTCAGAGGATAGGCAGTCGGGAAGAAAATATGGAAGTAAAGTACTGGAGTGCAAGAACAAACTGAAATTTGGAAGCATGAACTGGAGCCCACAGGTACAGACTGAAACCTGGGTCAGTTTTTGTTGTCTTTAACCTTGATAGCTTGGGTGTCCTACAGGAGACAAGGACCTTCATCCTATTGCAAACACACACTCCCCTGGCTCAGGAGTCAGAGAAGTTAATGGGGATCCAAGGAAAGAAGCAGTTTCAGGTTTGGTCACTGACTCAATTTAATAGGTAAGGGAAAATATGTATTTCCTACATGATATGCAGTTTCATGCCACAGAGTGGCTTTCTATAGCAGTGGCCTTTCTGTAGTTACACAACTATATAGCTACAGAAAGCCTGCTGCTTCACTCCTAACTTCCAAATCCCTGACAAGATTTCTCCTGTAGACCACTCTAACCAGAAACTTTCAGAATAGAAATTCTAGGAGATGCAGTTTAACTTAGCCAAGTTGATGTTTTGCAATTTGTGTGTACTATTCCATGTTTTCCATAATCTGCAAGTCATATACATTTTGGTTTTCTGTACTTCTTGCTATATGTGTCCAAATGTAGATTTTCTCTTAATTGTCTCACTGGCTAATTGGTGGGCTTATTAATCAGTTTTAGAAAACTGCCAATAATTATCTCATCATATGTTTCTTTTTTCTGTTTTCTTTCTCCACCCTTCTGGATCTCTAACTGATGAATGAATTTGGGACATTTTTATTTTATCCTTTATACTTATTACTCTCTCAACTATATTTCTGTCTTTACAACATTTTATCCTTCACATTAATTACTCTCTCAATTATATTTCTGTCTTTCCAACACTCCATTTCATTCTGAATTTCTTCTGTCCTATTATACTACTCATTAATTCTCTCTTCAGTTGTATCTCATCTGCCATTCAGGTCATCTGTTAGATTTTAATACAAGTTATATTTTTCAGTCATATCAGTTCTACTCAAATACTTTTTTATTTTTTTTAATTAATTTATTTATTTTAATTGGAAGCTAATTACTTTGCAGTATTGTGATGGTTTTCGCTAGCCATCGAAATATGCAATATCATATTTAGCAGTTTCCAATGTTTTGCAGAAACTTTTTGCATTTAGGTTTTATTTCTAAGACTATAATAAACATAATGCTAACACAGTCCACAATGGGTAATTCCCAAGTTTTTGTCCATATGAGATTGTTCTCTTGAGTGGTTGTTCCTGCTGATTTTAGTTTATATTTTATTGCCTCCTGTGCATCAAAAACTTTCATTGCTCTCTGGATACTTCATTCAATAGGCCTTCTTTAGAAAGAATGTGAGACCTACAGCTTTATTATTTGATGTAAAAAAGAATTTTATTTTAACCTTTCTTCCAAATTCCTGGGAAGCTAATAGTCTAAGGTCAAGGTATCAGGATTTTCTGTGATACCTAGATTATTAGGATATTATTCCTATAATTCACTATAGTGAAGCATATTGGGATCCCTGTCCAGAGTAGGAGCATTAACACAAGTTTTCCATCTTTGGAGGGGACTGAAAATCTTTTCCCCTCAGTTCTAGGAATCTACTTCAAAGTTCTGCTTACCTGATAACAACTTTCCTAGAATTTGCAGATGAAAAGAGGGAACAACAAACAATTCTTTGACAGCTTTGCTCTTGTTGGCCAGAGAACTTTGACTTTTGTCTTATAGTTATCTCTCCTGGGGACCTGGCTCTCTCATCTGTTTAGAAAAATGTCCCTGGGTAGAAACAGCTCTGGATTAATTTATTGGCTATTATCTTCCCTTTTTTCTCGGTCTGATAATATCTTACTATCTTACAGATTTTGACCAGTTCTTTTAGTTATCATTACTGGAATAACTAGCTCAAATTATCTAGTTAATCATTTATGGAAGTCAAAGTGTCTCAGTAAGCTTTTATTTCACTACCTAGAAGTCTTCATTTTTCCCTAGGGTCTTCAAAATTCTTTCATCAACATGAAAAGTTTCCACCCATCTTTAGTATCTTTGAATCTCAAATTGGAGCCTCAGACATGTTCTCAGACTTCTTAAGTTCTCTCTTAAATATTAAATAAAATATTTTATAATAAAAATTAACTATATAATTGTTTAATGTCATTTACTCATATTAGCGTGTAATACTAATAAATGTAAATAATAATGTGCTGATAATAATTAACATTTATTTAGTTCTCACTTTGTGCTAGATACTCTTATCAGCAGTTTTGTTTGTGAGCCTCAAAGGGTTTGAGTAATTTGCCCTAGGTCATGTAGTTAAAAAGTGATGAAACCTGGTTGAAAATATAAAATGGCTCCAGATTTCCTCCAATAAACCATCACACAAAATAGTCCTTGGAAGCAATGAGAGCAGCATCTCATTTACCCCCATCTTCACTAATGCAATGACTTGTACACACCAAGTGGTCAATAAATATTTGTTGGATGACTGCATGAATGAATTCAATAATTTTCCTGTGTATTATAAACATGATAATTTCTATAAAAATAAAAAGAAAGATTATATCAGGTTGGATTGTCAGAAAATGTTTTACAAAACAGTTAAGATTCCAAATTAAGTCCAGAAGCCTGAATCTTGAATGCTAATTATGATTTGAATAGGAAAATAGAAATAATAGCAAAACCAAAGAGGCATAAAAGCACAAATATATTCAAGACTTGCTTGTAAATATGTTTGGATGGAGTAAAACTTGAGGGAATCATAATATATATCTCAATATTCATATTAATTGTAGGCTTCCCTCCAGAGCTCAGATAGTAAATAGTCGGCCTGCATTGCAGGAGACCTGGGTTCAACTCTGGATTGAGAAGATCTTCTAGAGGAGGAAATGGTAATCCACTCCAGTATTCTCGCCTAGAGAATTCCATGGACAGAGGAGCCTGGTGGGATACAGTTCACGGAGTCGCAAAGAGTTGGACACAACTGTATGACTAATACACATTCATATTAATTATTATTTTGAATAAGAATTATAGACTAAGTAGTTTATATAAGTATTTCATTAATATTATAAAGTATATATTATTTTCATTTTTCAGATAAGAAAACTGAGGTGCCAAGAGAAGCAATTACCTCAAAATAATATGGCTAGCAAATGGCAAAGCTTTTAAGTACAGAAAGCTTAGTAGTAGAAAATGGGTCAGGGAATTTAGGGGCTAGAATTCAGGTGTTCCATGCCTATATATGACATTTGGATTTTGCTCAATATCTAAAGAAGGCAAAGAAGACCAAAGAAATTTCACTTTGGGGGAGAGAAGTAAAAAAGTTCATGTGTCTGGAAGAGAAGTCTCACAGTATTGAGGAGGAGGCATGGCAGACTAACAACAATACAGTTGAAATGAGTTTTTATTCCTTATACTCTTTTTAATTAGACAAAATTTATCCAATTGTGACTGTTTATCCATCTATTTATTGTTCTGTTTCTGATGTTACACGAAACACATATCTTAACATGCTTTGTGTCAGGTACTGTGTTTGTTCCCAGGAACACAAAGAAATGAAAACAGAATGTGCAAACAACTATCATACAATATGATGCTTGCTATTCATTTAAGAAGTAGGCATAAGATATTCAAGAAAGCTTTCTAAAAAGGCCATATGTAAGCTGATTTAATGCGTGTAGAATTTAGCTCAAAAAGTATGGGAAGATAGGTTCATTCTCTAGTATATGGTGTGTGCCAAGTCACTTCAGTCGTGTCTGACTCTTTGCAACCCTATGGACTATGATCTGCTAGGCTCCTCTGTCCATGGATTTCTCCAGGCAAGAATACTGGAGTGGTTTGCCATGCCCTCCTCCAGGGGACATTCCTGACTCAGGGATGCAACCCTGAGTTCAATCTCTTGCATCTCCTGCATTGGCAGGCAGGTTCTTTACCACTAGCACCACCTGGGAAGCCCAAAAGAGATAGTGCAGGGAGAATATAAATACAAAACAGCCTGGTGTACAGGGAACTAGTTCCTGAAGATGGCGGCAGAAGAGATGTCCAGAGCTGGAGCACAGACATTTTGTTCATGCACATCATAATAAGAAACTTTGCCTTTATTCTATAAGATAGCTGGAACCATTGAAAGATTCTACCCAGGGCCCTGGCATGGATAACTGTCAACATTTTGGTTCATGACTTGAAATTTGTCCCCGGTGAGTTTTCATTAAGAATTTTCAACATGTCTGTGTGTGGTCATTCCACTTCCATTAACCACACAGGGTTTCAATTTCAGAGTTCCCGATATTTTTAAATTAAGAATCTCTTCTTCTCTCACAAATGCTGCTCAGAGATGATTTAATTTAGAGTAATCTGAAGTGAATGTGATTGCAGAGGGATCTGTAATGGGATAAACTACTCCAAGATATGACACTTCATTAAGGAATGAAAAGTGTTGAAGGAGAAAATCCTGATATAAAAATAAGACATTTAAAAAATGTATGAAAAATTACAAAGAAGAAATTTAGGGTTATCAATGTAGATGGGAAAAAACTTCCTACTCTATCACTCTTGAATATTTTATTAGTGCCAGATATTTTCAAATACAGACTAACAAAGCTATAACTAGGGAAGCAAATAGATTCAGAATCAGCCTCTCAGTCAGGTTCCCAAGGAACTCTGATGAAAGTCACAAAAAATATTATAAGAGCCATGGTGAAGTATTAATAGCTGCAGATTCAAGGGCAACTGTAAACTGAAAACCTCTTCCTGATCATTTCTTCATCTAATATGCATCCACAGTTGCTCTCATAGCAGGAATTGGAAAGAGGTAGGAGGATACAGATAAAGATAATAAAAAGCTGGTCATGGAGTGACTGTAAGGTTTGCAGACCAGTACACTCATGTTTGAATACTAACTATTTCCACTTTAATGAATGTGGAATATACTAAACATGCTTAGTTGTTCATGTAATTGAGTGAAGTTCCTTTTCTTGACAGTAATTTCATTATCACCTGTCTTCCTTCCCCATATGCTGACATCAATTTTTTTCCAGAATACAAATTTAAGCTAAAACTTTGATTATAAGACGCTGACCTGTCTGCTTTGATTCATTTATACATAATGTGCCAAATACACCCTTTTGGAAAACACTATCCTTCACAGAGCACAAACTTTATTCACCTTGGTATTACCTAGAACTCAATGCAGCTTTCTAAAAACACTGAACATAGAATATTTTCAATAAAAGGTATTTTCTTTAAATGGGATATTCTAAAATTTCTAATTAATGCTGTTTAAATTTGACAGTCATAGTTTTATCAATTGCATTACCAATTGATAATCTTATATCAATTATACATCAATCTAGTGTATAATCAGGGAAATGGGGCTTAAAAGAGGAAAATTAAGTAGTGAAAGCCCCACAGATTTTAAAACTTTGAAATCCCAGTTATTAATCAACCTTATAAAATAAATTTGAAAGCAACCAAAATCTTATGCTAAAACAGCAGCAAATTTTTAAATATTTCCATATTTGGCCATGGAATTTCAAGATCAGTTCAGCGTATAAGGTTAAAATATGCTACAGGATAAATGAACATAGGGCTTCTCACACTAAGGTTGTTTTTGGTTAACAGTCTTAACTAAGCTCAGTAATGTCTGTCTTTGGGGGATTCTGTAATCGCTTCACAAACTATGTGAGGCTTTTACTGAAAATGGGCTTCCCTGGTGGCTCAGAAGGTAAAGAATGTGCCTACAGAGCAGGAGACTGGGGTTTGATCCCTGGGTTGGGAAGATCCCCTTGAGAAGGGCATGGCAACCCACTCCAGTATTCTTGCCTGGAGAATTCCATGGACAGAAGAGCCTGGTGGGCTATAGCCCGTGGGGTCACAAAGAGTCAGACATGACTGAGCAACTAACACTTTCACTTTACTGAAAATAGACAGCTCCATCGCTCTTTAGTGCCATGGGCAATAGCTGTCTACATCAATATTGCATGGCTAAAATTATCCTCAATGCCTGTTACTCCAGCATTTCTGCTTTGTCTCTTTTTGTCCAACAAACTGTTAACCATGAAGGTGCTATTTGATGCCCTGCCATTAGACATTCTTTTAACATAACTAGTCCAACGGAATTGAATTGGTCAAGAATTGAGCTTACATGTAGCAACTCATTGAAAGTGCAAGTCATTGTAAGATAAAACCCAGTGAAGCAAAAGTGAAGTCGCTCAGTCGTGTCCGACTCTTTGTGACCCCATGGACTGTAGCCCACCAGGCTCCTCCGTCCACAGGATTCTCCAGGCAAGAACACTGGAGTGGGTTGCCATTTCCTTCTCCAGGGGATCTTCCCGACCCAGGGATCAAACCCAAGTCTCCCACATTGCAGGCAGACGCTTTGACCTCTAAGCCACCAGGGAAGCCCTCCAGTGAAGCAAGAAGTCATCAAATCAAAAGAGAAATAGTAGGAGCATTCGGCACTACTAATTTATAATCTACTCCTCCTGGTCAATTTAAAGCAAATGATAAAAGGCAACAGAATCTAAAAAGGAAGTCTTACTACAAAGTGGTTCAGCCAATTCACAGTTAGAAGAAAAAGTGCTTTTCAAGTGCAACTTTAAAAGATGAAAGGTTATAACTGTAAAATCTAACACAAACAGACTGGATTTAGTCCTTTGAGAGACTGAAGTTGAAGAGAGTCACAGTGTAAACCACAAATGAAGAATGTGGAAAATTGTCACCATCAATTTCAGTGGCTTTGGAACGCATTTGGCAATCTGTGAGGGAAGACCAAGTAATACCAAATGATGAATTTAGCTCTGTTGTCAATTGCTGAGCTGATAGATACAAATCACTCCCTTTAAACTCCAAGTTGTGGAAATAGGATGCGTTGAGCTGTAAGGGGATCAAATGGATGAAAGTCAGATACCAACAGATCAGAAAGTATATGTCCCAAGGTAGCCTGGATCAATTTTCTTAAATAGATTACAGTAAAGACAAGTAATGTTCTCACTGAATTCCAAGAACTGGACTTTCTTAACCAGGAGTTCTATAGTAATGGTGGAAGGGAAGGTGATATGATCTATGTGTCAGGTAGGGGCTATTCCTAGCATCACTTCCAATCTCACCAGGTGGTTGAAGCCTACATAAATCTCTTATTGAAAACAGCGTATGAGACATGGAAGCTGGGACCATTTCCAGTCATGTGACTCTGAGACAGCCACTTCATTTTTCTGAAGCTTATTTTCATTATAAGAGATGTGAAGATTTAAAAAAAAAGTTTCAGGTGCCAGAGTAACAGAAAGTTTCCAACGTCCAGTGACTAAAGAGTAAACTCATTGTTTAACCCTCCTTGATAAAAATATCTGAAAATGTACTCAGGATAATAGAGAAATACATTCCTTAAAAAGTAGTTCAAGAGGAAAAAGTAAGGCTAGAATCTGGTGACAATACTTCTTCTGCGAAGACACTGAGAAATGTAAGTGTAGGGGAAAACAGTGATATTCTTTGAAATAGAAAACTGACTATAAATAAACAGAAAATAAAATAGAAATTAGAAATACATAGAAGAGTTAAAAGGCTAGAGTTAAAAATAAGTAAAAAATTAGGAAAGACTTCAGGTTCATAGTCAACATTCTGGCTCAAATACAAATCAATTTTTGTTCAATCTATAGAGGATATTGCATCTCCAGTTTCTAAGTACAGCAGAGTGGCTCAAGCCACTTTCTCTGTATCTCCAGACACACCAGTCTGGGACTTTCATAGCTATATTTTGGTGCACCTTTAGTTGCCATATTTCTGTGCGAAATATCCCAGCCTGAAGGGGCCCACTTCATCAGGAGCACGCACTACCCAACTTCATTCACTTACTCTCATAAGAGATACCGTGTGCCAGGCACGTTCTAATGCTAGGGAGAAACAGCAAAATAGACACAAATTCCTACCCTCATGGTGCCTATATTCTAAAATGAGCTTATTGTCCTCTTTATCCAAAATCTCTTCTCATCTTATATTGCCCAGAAAAGAAAGGCTGCATGAAATGCTATTGCACCAACAGGGTTTAATTTTTTTTTTTCTTTTCTAGTTTTTCTTTTCTTCTCCTTTCTTTTTTTTAATACTCTTCTTTAATTTTCTCTATTCTCAATTTTGTTTCTTAAAATGTGATGTGAGCTTTGTTAAGCAACCTGCTTTGCTGCTGAGGATCAGAAGTAATAGTGGAAAGAGGCAGTATATCAACTAAGGATGAGATGTGTGGAGTCAGGGCACCTGGCTTTGATCTCCAGCTTCATCACTTAAAGATAATAGTCAAGGGAACTAAAATTCCTTAACTTCTTAATGTTTCACTTTTCTTGTATATGTAATAAAGCCAACAATAAAATTTACCTTGGGAGGTTGTAGTAAGGATTAAATAACATAAGTCATGTAAAGGCTGTTAAGTGTCAGAGAATGTACCAAGTGCCCAGCAATCCCTACCCTCACATTTAATCCTTACAGGCAATGCTAAATAAATGATGTGCCTTTTAAGGTGTGACAGTACTAATACTGGTAATAGTAATAATAATGACTGTTCACTAAAACTTTATATCCTTTTTTTTAAAAAGAAATAGTAAAAAAGTAACCTCCACACTGCAGATGGTGACTGCAGCCATGAAATTAAAAGATGCTTGCTCCTTGGAAGAAAAACTATGACTGACCTAGACAGCATATTAAAAAGCAGAGACATTATTTTGCCAACAAAGTTCTATCTAGTCAAGGCTATGGTTTTCCCAGTAGTCATGTATGGATGTGAGAGTTGGACTATAAAGGAAGCTGAGCGCTGAAGAATTGGTGATTTTGAACTGTGGTGTTGGAAAAGACTCTTAAGAGTCCCTTGGAATGTGAGGAGATCCAACCAGTCCATCCTAAAGGAAATCATTCCTGAATTGGAAGGACTGATGCTGAAGTTGAAACTCCAATACTTTGGCCACCTGATGCGAAGAACTGACTCATTGGAAAAGACCCTGATGCTGGGAAAGATTGAAAGCGGGAGGAGAAGGGGACAACAGAAGATGAGATGGCTGGATGGCATCACCGACTCGATGGACATGAATTTGAGTAAGCTCCTCATCTAGTGACTCAGAATAATGATAGAACCTACCTTATTAATGGGGGAACGGAATGTGATAAAGCTTGTAAAGTACTCAGCACAGTGCCTTTCACAGAGTGAGCATTTTACAAATGTTTACTATTGTTATAATTAGTGTTAAAATAGCAGAGGGTTAGTTATAGACAGGGAAGTTAGTGATGGACAGGGAGGCCTGGTGTGCTGCAGTCCATGGCGTCGCAAAGAGGAGGAAACAACTGAGAGACTGAACTGAACCTCCACACACAAAGTTGTGAAGATATAAAAGTGAAAAGAAAGATCATATATAAGTCAATCCATAACTTGAAATCAGTAATTCTGACTTTAACACTTTTCCGTTTTGCTGATGTCACTTCCTTAGGAAAAGTGTCTGAATCTCTATTCATTCAAATAACCCAATTCAATCTAATCCCTTTGCAACAATACAAAGCCTTTCAGTACATTGAGCTGAGTGTCACTTACTCTGGCACTCCTAATGACAAAGAACTCTTATAAAAAAAAACGTGCAGTTTAGAAAATGGCATTATGACATTATTGGACAAGAAATAAAGCAGACTGAGCCTTTTGAGGAGAACCACTGACCTCAGAGAAGAGCTTCATATGTCATTCCCAGAGAAAAGCAGTCCTCACAAAAAGGGTAAGATGGATCATCTAAGAGGAACCTCACACTTGATAGGATGATGAGCTACCAGCTCAGGGGCAGAGAGAGAGCACAAGTTTATGAACAGGGTGATGAAGATTAAGGGATACCATCAGAAGGGTAATTGGCCTGAAAACACCCTCTGCTATTTTAACACTAATTACAACAATAGTAAACATTTGTAAAATGCTCACTCTGAAAGGCACTGTGCTGAATGCATTACATGCTTTATCACATTCAGTTCCCACATTAGTAAGGTAGGTTCTATCATTATTCTGAGTCACTAGATGAGGACAGTAAAACTCAGGGAGTTTAGGAAATTTGCCCAAGATTTTGAAACTAATAAGTAGAATTTCTAAGACCTTAATAGTAAATTCTTAAACAAGTTGCTAAATTGAATTAAACAGAATTAATCATTTTCTTATTCAATTACCATGATCATTCTTCAAAGAAGAAAGTATATTCTGCCAAGGGTTTTAACACAGATAATTTATCAATTTAATTATTTGCTTATAATTATGAACAGATGCATTTACTAAATGCCTATTAAATACAAAGCACTTTGCTCGACATTGTAGGAAGTCAGAGTATATAATACTCAAAAGTGTAAGCTTACAATAGGAGATGCTCCTAATAACCCCAGAAACTGCATTATCTATACCAAGAGTCAGTACTGGTCATTACTATGGGATCTAGATGCACTTGTTATAGCCTGGAGCTAGATCCTACCATATTGACCAACCTAATGCCAGCCCCTCAACAAGATAAAACAGCCTCTTGTTCACTCTTCAATTTTACTGAGTCATGTTAAGATATCAGCTTTCTAACTCTGTGCCAGGATATTTGGGGGGAAATGCTGAGAAGTTTAAGAAAATGTTTTTACCTACTAACAGGTGATTTTGCAGGATGTAAAAATTAAAGGAGGGAAAGAGAACTGTATTAGGATGGAGCAGAGAGAAAGTACAGCTGAAATGCCATCCCAACAAAATCTCAGCCAACCCTATGGTAAGCTTCAGTGTTGTGATGGTCCACCTTCATGGATGCAGGTTTCCCTTGGAAGGACCTTGGGTGAAACTTTTTCTTCTCACTCAGTCCTCCAAAGGAAATTCTCAAATAGGGATATTAACTAATGGCAATCTTTTTAGTACTCAAGAACTGGTGGAATAAATTCTTAATTCCTAAATGAGAATCAAGGCAATACACTATAACAACCATAGGAGTTCACACCTTGTGCCCTTTGGATACATTTTTATATATGTTCTGAGAACAAATCCTTTAGGACTAGAGTGGGCTTCTCTTCCTAAGGGAAATGTAGAAGGGGAAAATCAATGCAATGAACCACAGCCTCTGTCACTGTTGGTCCTGGGGCCATAGCTAATATCATTACTTCCCTTTTCCATCTCGATTCCTCTCACCCTCACCTCATACTAAGGATAACATCATTGAATTATCTGGTAGCATGACCTGGACCCACATCCCTGTGGGTCCAAGCCCAGGTTCATTATTCTTTCTTCAGGATAGATTTGTTGCATTTGTTCCTTTACTATCAGAATTAGTCCAAGCAGTATACAAAGAAATCACAAGTAATCAATTGAGTGTTAAGGTAATCCTCCCAGAAGCCAAGTGATACTTGCAGCCTTAATTCCCTGTGATAATTAGGGTCAATTACTCCAGCATGGCTGCAATGAAGATAATCAATCTGATATCGGTAATGACCATTTGGTGATGTCCATGTGTAGAGTCTTCTCTGTGTTGATGGAAGAGGGTGTTTGCTATGATGAGTGTGCTCTCTTGGCAAACTCTGTTAGCCTTTGCCCTGCTTCCTTTTGTATTAAAAGGCCAAACTTGCCTGTTACCCCAGGTATCTCTTGACTTCCTACTTTTGCTTTCCAGTCACCTATGATGAAAAGGACATCATTTTTTGGGTGTTAGTTCTAGAAGGTCTTAGAGGTCTTCATAGAGCCATTCAACTTCAGCTTCAGCACTACTGGTCAGGGTATAGACTTGGATTACCATGATATTGAATGGTTTGCCTTGGAAACAGAGACCATTCTGTCATGTTTGAGATTGTACTCAAGTGCTGCATTTCAGACTCTTTTGTTGACTCTGATGGCTACTCCATTTCTTCTAAGGGATTCTTGCCCACAGTAGTAGATATAATGGTCATCTGAATTAAATTTGTCCATTCCAGTCCATTTTAGTTCATTGATTCCTAAAATGTTGATGTTCACTATTGCCATCTCCTCTTTGATCACTTCCAATTTACCTTGATTCATAGATCTAACATTCCAGGTCCTATGCAATATACAGACTTTATTTTCTTGGGCTCCAAAATCACTGCACATGATGACTGTAGCCATGAAATTAAAAGACACTTGCTCCTTGGAAGAAAAGTTATGATCAACCTAGATAGCATATTAAAAAGCAGAGACAGAAGAACAAGATGGCAGAGGAGTAGGTGGATATGGAGTACATCTCTCTCCATGGATACATCAGGAATACACCTTCAGACAAAACAGCATACAGAACACCAGCTGAGAGCAATCAAGAGTACCTGACCAGTGAAAAAGAATATATAGAACCATGGAAAACTCGGTAGGATGAAGGAACTAAGCAGAAAAACAGGAGTGTTAGTAGGACTGGACCTGCCCTCAGCAGGTGGAGGAACTGAAGCAGGGATCTGATCCCCACATTGGGACAACTGTCTGAGTCAGAGGAGAAACATTTAAGGCTGAGAGTGAAACAGGTGATCTGTGGCAGCCTAAATGGAATGAGAATCAGGCAGTCCTTGCTGCAGCCATGCATACCCTGAACAGGGATGAGGGGCCCCTGGAAGACGCAGTGGCTGGGAGCTGGAGTTTGGGGAGTGTGGAGCGATCCCAGGGCGAGGGCTGCTATTGACTGTGGGGAGACGAATCAATGGGATGTGAGGCAGGAGATCATGGTGGGAAATGCCAGTGGAGGAAAGCTGGGCATCCATGGAAACAAGGTGACACTTCTGAGCCAAGTGTAGGGGGTGGAGCCATCACCGTAGCTTCTCTCTCCCCCGACGCCAGCATCAGCAGCTGAACAATAGAGAGGCTGGCCCATCAAACGCCTGATGCACTGAACTAGAGGGCAGGACCCCACCCAGGATGCTCCCTTAAGTGACTGATGTGCCGAACTACAGAGTAGGACCCCAGGCAAGGGAGCCCTCTAAGTGCCTGAATGGGCGGAGCTACAGAGAAAGACTGGCCAAAGAGGCCTTCTGATGGCCAGCTACAAGAGGATCGAAAAATGACTCTGATAGGGCCATAACTCTTGCGGAGGAGGCAGTCCGTGTTCCTACACACTTGGCACCACCAGAGTCCCCACAAGCCAAGCAGCTGGCCACTTTCATGCTCAACTCTCACTGGAGCAGAGCTGCCACAGGCAAAAAAATTCTTGCATCTAAGCACGAAGGGTCGCTTCGGTCGTGTCCAACTTTTGCGACTCTGTAGACTGTGGCCTACCAGGCTTCTCTGTCAGGGAGCGGAATTCTCCAGGCAAGAATACAGGAGTATATTGGCCAATACTGGTTACCATACCTTTCTGCTGCTGCTACTGCTGCTGCGAAGTCACTTCAGTCGTGTCCGACTCTGTACGACCCCATAGACAGCAACCCACCAGGCTCCCTCATCCCTGGGATTCTCCAGGCAAGAACACTGGAGTGGGTTGCCATTTCCTTCTCCAATACCCTTCTAGAGCACTATATTTCCTGCTGCCCTAGCCAACAACTCCCCTGAGTACCTGGTGCTGCCAGAACTGCTGCAACCCAAGCAGTTGTACCACCCCCACACCTGACCCTCACAGGGGCAAACCCAAGTCCTCCAGAGCAGCCTCAGGAGCAAATCCCAGTGGAGGACCCACATGCAAAGGTGAAAATAAAACAATAATTGAAACCCAGGGGCAATGTGGCTAAGGAAGAAGACCCAAAACCTTCCCACCAGCAGTACAAGCTGCAGAATAAATCCACATGATCAACTCAGCAGACTCTGTGTCGATGGACTTTATAAAAGATCACTGAGAGCTCGAACAAAAGAAAACGCACTAGTTCTGATAGTTGTGGACATTGAAGGCAAGAACACATAGGAGTAGGGCCAGATTAGAATCTGAGCTGCCCCCACAGCAGGTTCAGAGATCAGCACAGTGTTGGAGGATATCCTAGGGAGGTGAGGTGGACTGTGACTCCCAGCGAGGGAAAGGACTCTGACAGCAGTGACTCAAGAAAAACATTTATTACTCTTATGTTTTGACTTGCTCTGTAGATTCCTTTGGATTTTTTTTCTTTCTCCCCCCCCCCCCCCACCCCCCATTGTAGTTGTCAATTTTATTGGCATTATGAAATCTAATTAAGTTTTTGAGCTTTTTATTTCTCTCAGTCACATTTTTTACTGTTGCTATAAACCTCTATGTTGGGCTTTTGCAGTTCTGTGAAGTTTTCCTTTTTTATCTCTCTCTCTTTTTTTAATTTTAATTTTTAATTTTCTAAATCAATTATTATTTTTTCTACATTTATTCCTTTGTTTTTCCTACTGTTCTTTTCCCCTTGCAGTTAATCTTTAATGTATATAAATCTTCTTTATCTACCTCTGTTTAACTTTGCATATCTATTTTTTCTTCCCCTTCTTTCATTTCCTCTCAACATTTTGTTAGTTTTATTTTCATTGTTTTATTCCCCACTTGGCGAATTGCTTTAGTTTTGTTTCTCAGTTTGCACTTCAGTTAGTTTTGTTCTTAATATTTGATTTACTTTGTTCACTGGATCAATCTATTATACTTTATTTTTGTTGGACTGTTTTCACTATGCTCATGAGTGTATATGTGTATCCATATATTCCATTATTTTAATATTATTTGCCTGATTATGTAACTGCCATTTGTCTGGGGTTCATCTTTGGATATTTGTTTTAATCTCACTTAACAACATAACAAACCACTTGTGGAATCTTTGTTCCTGACCAGAGATCAAGCCCTGAGCCTTTGGAGTGGGAGCACTAACTCCAAGACCCAAGACTACCAGAGAACTAACCCTTGGGAGTATCAAATACTGAGAATTCACACAAAGGAAACCACTTGAATACAAGACCCTGCATCACCCAACCACCAGTAGCACCCAGGGCAGGATGCCTCATCTAAACAACAAACAAAACAAAAATACAAACTCAATTATCATACAGGATACAGGATTATCATACAGGAAACAGCATACAGGATTGCCACCTCCCTCAGCCTTGCCCATTAGAGGAAAAACAAACAAACAAACAAAAACTCAGCACAAATCTCACCCTATACAAAGCTTACACAAACCCCTGGACCAACCTTAGGAGGGAAGAAACCAAAAGGAAGAAAGAATTCAATCTTGAAGTCTGGGAAAAGACCTCAAACACAATAAGTTAAAAAAGAAATAATGAAAAGGCAGAGAAATACTACACAAATGAAGGAACAAACTAGAAACACGGAAGTCCAAATAAATGAAGAGGAAATAGGCAAACTACCTGAAAAATAATTCAGAATGATAGTAAAGATGATCAAAAATCTTGAAAGCAAAATGGAGAAAATGCAAGAATCAATTAACAAAGACCTAGGAGAATTAAACAATAACAACACAATTACTGAAATTAAAAATACTCTAGAAGGAATCAATAGCAGAATATCTGAGGCAGAAGAACGAAACGGTTAGCTGGAAGATAAGATGGTGGAAATAACTTCTGAAGAGCAGAATAGAGTAAAAAGAATGAAAAGAACTAAAGATAGACTCAGAGACCTCTGAGACAATATCAAATGCACCAACAATTGAATTATAGGGATCCCAGAAGAGAAAAAGAAAGGGTATGAGAAAATTTTTGAAGAGATTGTAGTTGAAAATTTCCCCAACATGGAAAAAGAAATGCTCAATCAAGTCCAAGAGGCAGGAAGAGTCTCATAAAGTATAAACCCAAGAAGAAACATGACAAGACACATACTAATCAAAATAACAAACATTAAACACAAAGAATATTAAAATCAGCAAGGGAGAAGAAACAAGTAACATATAAGGGAAACCCCATGTGCTTAAGAGCTGATCTTTCAGCAGAAACTCTGCAGGCCAGAAGGGAATGGCAGGATATATTTAAAGTACTGAAAGGGAAAAATCTACAACCAAGATTACTGTACACTGCAAGGATCTCATTCAAACTTGATGAAGAAATAAAAGGCTTTTCAGACAAGCAAAAGTTAAGAGAATTCAGTACCACCAAACCAGTTTTACAACAAATGTTAAAGGGACACATATAGCCAAAAAATACAAGAAAAGAAAAAAGATCTACAAAGTCAACTCCAAATAATTAAGAAAATGGCAATAGGAACATACATATCAATAATTACTTTAAATGTAAATGAATTAAATGCTCCAACCAAAAGACACAGGCTGGCTGAATGGATACAAAAACAAGACCCAAATATGTGCTGTCTACTAGAAACCCATATAAACTGAAAATGAGAGGATGGGAAAATATATTCCATGCAAAAGGGAAGCAAAAGAAAGTTGGAGTAGCAATCCTCATATCAGACAAAATAGACCTTAAAATAAAGAATATTACAAGAGATAAGGAATGACACTACATAATGATCAAGGAATCAATCCAAGAGGAAGACACAGCAATTGTAAATATTTATGCACCCAACAAAGGAGCACCTCAAAACATAAGACAAACACTAACAGACATAAAAGGAGAAATTGACAGCACCACAATAACAGTAGGAGACTTTAACACCCCACTCACACCAATGGACAGATCATCAAAACAGAAAATTAATAAGGAAATACAAGTCTTTTTTTAAATTTACTTATTTCAGTTGGAGGATAATTACTTTACAATGTTGTAGTGCTTTTGCCATACATTGACATGAGTCAGTAATGGGTGTACATATGTCCCCCACCCTGAATACCCCTCACCTCCCTCCCCATCCCATCCCTCAGGGTCATTCCAGTGCACCGGCCCTGAGTGCCCGATCTCATGCATTGAACTTGGACTGGCAATCTATTTCACATATGGTAATACACATGTTTCAGTGCTATTCTCTCAAATCATCCCACCCTTGCCTTCTCCCACAGAGTCCAAAAGTCTGTTCTGTACATCTGTGTCTCTTTTGCTGTCTGGCATATAGGGTCATTGTTACCATCTTTCTATATTCCATATATATGCATTAACATACTGTATTGGTATTTTTCTTTCTGATTTATTTCACTCTGCATAATAGGCTCCAGTCTCATCCACCTCATTAGAACTGATTCAAATGCATTCTTTTTAATAGCTGAGTAATATTCCATTGTGTATATGCACCACAGTTTTCTTATCCATTCGTCTGCCAATGGACATCTAGGTTGCTTCCATGCCTTGGCTATTGTCAACTGTGTTGCAATGAACATGAGGGTACACGTGTCTCTTTCATTTCTGGTTTCCTCAATGTGTATGCCCAGCAGTGGAATTGCTGGGTCATATGGCAGTTCTATTTGCAGTTTTTTAAGAAATCTCCACACTGTTCTCCATACTGGCTCTCCTAATTTGCATTCCCACCAACAGTGTAAGAGGGTTCCCTTTTCTCCACACCCTCTCCAGCATTTATTGCTTCTAGACTTTTTGATAGCAGCCATTCTGACTGGTGTGTTATGGTACCTCATTGTGGTTTTGATTTGCATTTCTCTGATAATTAGTGATGTTGAGCATCTTTTCATGTGTTTGTTAGCCATCTGTATGTCTTCTTTGGAGAAATGTCTGTTTAGTTCTTTGGCCCATTTTTTGATCGGGTCATTTATTTTTCTGGAATTGAGCTGCAGGAGTTGCTTCTATATTTTTGAGATTATTTCTTTGTCAGTTGCTTCATTTGCTATTATTTTCTCCCATTCTGAAAGCTGTCTTTTCACCTTGCTTAGCATTTCCTTCATTGTGCAAAAGCATTTAAGTTTCATTAGGTCCCATTTGTTTATTTTTGCTTTTATTTCCATTATTCTGGGAGGAGGGTCATAGAGCATCCTGCTGTGATTTATGTCAGAGAGTGTTTTGCCAATGGTTTCCTCTAGGAGTTTTATAGGTTCTGGTCTTACATTTAGATCTTTAATCAATTTTGAGTTTATTTTTGTGTACGGTGTTAGAAAGTGTTCTAGTTTCATTCTTTTACAAGTGGTTGACCAGTTTTCTCAGCACCACTTGTTAAATAGATTGTAAAGACAATCTCCATCGTCTTTACAATTCTCCATTGTATATTCTTGCCTCATTTGTCAAAGATAAGGTGTCCATAGGTGCATGGATTTATCTCTGGGCTTTCTATTTTGTCCCATTGATCTATATTTCTGTCTTTGTGCCAGTGCCCTACTATCTTGATGACTGTAGCCTTGTAGTATAGTCTGAAGTCAGGCAGGTTGACTCCTCCAGTTCCATTCTTCTTTCTCAAGATTGCTTTAGCTATTTGAAGTTTTTTGTATTTCCATACAAATTGTGAAATTATTTGTTCTGAAAAATACCATTGGTAGCTTGATAGGAATTGCATTGAATCTATAGATTGCTTTGGGTAATACACTTATTTTCACTATATTGATTCTTCCAATCCACGAATATAGTATATTTCTCCATCTATTTGTGTCATCTTTGATTTCTTTCATCAGTATTTTATAGTTTTCTATATATAGGTCTTTTGTTTCTTTAGGTAGATATATTCCTAAGTATTTTATTCTTTTCATTGCAATGGTGAATGGAAATGTTTCCTTAATTTCTCTTTCTGTTTTCTCATTGCTAGTGTATAGAAATGGAAGGGACTTCTGTGTGTTAATTTTATATCCTGCAATTTTACTATTTTCATTGATTAGCTCTAGTAATTTTCTGGTGGAGTCTTTAGGGTTTTCTCAATAAAGGATCATGTCATCTATAAACAGTGAGAGTTTTACTTCTTCTTTTCCAATCTGGATTCCTTTTATCTCTTTTTCTCCTCTGATTGCTGTGGCTAAAACTTCCAAAGCTATGTTGAATAGTAGGTGGTGGTGAGAGTGGACACCCTTGTCTTGTTCCTGACTTTAAGGGAAATACTTTCAATTTTTCACCATTGAGGATAATGTTTGCTGTGGGTTTATCATATATGGCTTTTATTATGTTGAGGTATGTCCCTTATATGCCTACTTTCTGGAGGGTTTTTATCATAATTTGATGTTGAATTTTATCAAAGGCTTTCTCTGTATCTATTGAGATAATCATGTAGTTTTTATTTTTCAATTTGTTAATGTTTTGTATCACATTGATTGATATGCAAATATTGAAGAATCCTTTTATCCATGGGATAAAGCCCACTTGGTCATGATGTATGATCTTTTTAATATGTTGTCGGATTCTGTTTGCTGGAATTTTGTTAAGGATTTTTGCATCTCTGTTCATCAGTGATATTGGCCTGTAGTTTTCTTTATTTTTGTGGCATCTTTGTCTGGTTTTGGTATGAGGGTGATGGTAGCCTCATAGAACGAGTTTCGGAGTTTACCTGTCTCTGCAATTTTCTGGAAGTTTGAGTACAATAGGGTGTTAGCTCTTCTCTAAATTTTTGGTAGAAATCAGCTGTGAAGCAATCTGGTCCTGGGCTTTTGTTTGTTGGAAGATTTCTTGTTACAGTTTTGATTTCTGTGTTTGTGATGGGTCTCTTGAGATTTTTTATCTCTTCCTTGTTCAGTTTTGGAAGGTTATATTTTTCTAAGAATTTGTCCATTTCTTCCAAGTTGTCCATTTTATTGGCATATAGTTGCTGATAGTAGTCTCTTATGATCCTTTGTATTTCTGTGTTGTCTGTTGTGATTTCTCCATGTTCATTTCTAATTTTGTTGATTTGATTCTTCTCCCTTCTTTTCTTGATGAGTCTGGCTAATGGTTTGTCTATTTTATTTATCTTATCAAAGAACCAGCTTTCAGTTTTGTTGATTTTTTACATAGTTTCCTTTGTTTCTTTCTCATTTATTTCTGCCCTAATTTTTATGATTTCTTTCCTTCTATTAACCCTGGGGTTCTTCATTTCTTCTTTTTCTAGCTGCTTGAGGTATAAAGTTAGGTTATTTATTTGATTTTTCTCTTGTTTCTTGAGGTAGGCTTGTATTGCTATGAACCTTCCCCTTAGCACTGCTTTTACTGAATCCCATAGATTTGGGGTTGTTGTATTTTCATTTTCATTTGTTTCTATGAATATTTTTATTTCTTCTGGGAAACACAATCTTAAATGATACATTAGGTGAGATGGACCTCATTGATATCTTCAGGACATTCCATCCAATGCAGAAGGATACAGCTTCTCAAGTGCACATGAAATGGTCTCCAGGATAGACCACATCTTGGGTCACAAATCAAACCTCAATAATTTTGAGAAATTGAAATAGTATCAAATTGAATAGTATCTTCTCTGACCACAGAGCTATGAGACTAGATATCAGTTACAAGGAAAAAAACTGTAAGAAACACAAGTACATGGAGATTAAACAACCCATATCTAAATAATCAACAGGTTACTGAAAAAATCAAAAGGGAAATAAAAAATTTTCTAGAAACAAATAACAATGAAAACATAACAATTCAAAACCTATGGGATGCTGCAAAAGCAGTTCTAAGAGGGAATTTTATAGCAATACAATCCTACCTCAAGAAACAAGAAAAACATCAAATAGACAACCTAACTTTATATCTAAAACAACTGGAAAAAGAACAGAAACACCCCAAAATTAGTAGAAGGAAAGAAACCATAAAGATCCAAGCAAAAATAAATGAAAAAAGAAATGAAAGAAAAAATAGTAAATATTAATGAAACTAAAAGCTGGTTCTTTGAGAAGATAAACAAAACTGACAAGCGTTTAGCCAAACTTACAGGAAAAAAGAGAAGAATCAAATCAACAAAATTAGAAATGAAAAAGGAGAGCTTAAAACAGACAGTGCAGAAATACAAAGTATTATAAGAGACCATTATGAACAACTATATGGCAATAAAATGGATAACCTGGAAGAAATGGACAGATTCTTAGAAAAGTTCAATCTTCCAAGATTGATACAGAAAGAAATAGAAATTACAAATAACCCAGTTACAAGCACTGAAATTGAAGCTGTGATCAAAATTCTCCCAAAAGACAAAAGCCCAGGACCAGACGGCTTCACAGGAGAATTCTATCAAACATTTAGAGAAGAGCTAATGCCTATTCTTCTAAAACTCTTTCCCAAAAAATTTCAGAGGAAGTAACATTTCCAAACTCATTCTATGAGGCCACCATCACCCTGATACCAAAACCAGACAAAGACAACACCAAAAAAGAAAACTATACACCAATATCACTGATGAACATAGATGCAAAAATCCTCAACAAAATTTTAGCAAGCAGAATTCAGCAACACATCAAAAAGTTCATACACCATGATTAACTTGGGTTCATTCCAGGAATGCAAGGATTCTTAAATATATGCATATCAATCAATGTGATACACCATATTAACAAATTGAAAGATAAAAACCATATGATAAGCTCAATAGATCCAGAAAAAGTCTTTGACAAAATTCAGCACCCATGTATGATTAAAACTCTTCAAAAAATGGGCATAGTAGGAACCTACCTCAACATAGTAAAGGCCATATATGATAAGCCTACAGCAAACATTATTCTCAATGGTGAAAAACTGTAAACATTCCCCCTAAGATCAGGAATCAGATAAGGATGTCCACTTTCACCATTATCATTCAACATAGTTTTGGAAGTCCTAACTACAACAATCAGAGAAGAAAAAGAAATAAAAGGAATCCAGATTGGAAAAGAAAAAGTAAAGTCTTCACTGTTGGCAGATGACATGATACTCTACAAAACCCTTGGGTTTAGAAAACCCTAAAGATAGTATCAGAAAATTACTAGAGCTAATCAGTGAATTTAGCAAAGTTGCAGGATACAAAATCAATACACAGAAATCACTTGCATTTCTATATACTAACAATGAAAAATCAGAAAGAGAAATTAAGGAATCAATCTCATTCACCATTGGGGAAAAAGAATTAAATATCTAGGAATAAGCTTACCTAAGGAGACAAAAGAACTGTACACAGAAAATTATAAGACACCAATGAAAGAAATCAAAGATGACATAAACAGATGGAGAGATATCCCATGTAGGGTAGGAAGAAGCAATATTGTGAAAATGACTATACTACCAAATACAATCTACAGGTTCAATGCAATCCCTATCAAATTACCAATGACATTTTTCACAGAACTAGAACAAACAATTTCACAATTCATATGGAAACACAAAAGGCCCCAAATAGCTAAAACAGTCCTGAAAAAGAGGAATGTAGCTTGAGGAATCAACCTTCCTGACTTCACATTATACTACAAAGCTACAGTCATCCAGACAGTATGGTATTGGCACAAAAACAGAAATATAGACCAATGGAACAAGATAGAAAGTCCAGGAAAAAACCCATGCACCTATGGGTACCTTATTTTTGACAAAGGAGGCAAGAATATACAATGGGGCAAAGACAGCCTCTTTAATAAATGGTGCTGGGAAAACTGGACAGCTACATGTAAAAGAATGAAATCAGAACACTTCTTAACACCATACAAAAAAATAAACTCAAAATGGATTAAAGATCTAGATTCAAGACCAGAAGCTATAGAACTTGGAGGAGAACATAGTCAGAACACTAGATGACATAAATCAGAGCAAGATCCCCTATGACCCACCTCCTAGAGTAGTGAAAATAAAAACAAAAGTAAACAAGTGGGACCTGATTAAACTTAAAAACTTTTGCACAGCAAAGGAAACTATAATCAAAATAAAAAAAAAAAAAAAAAAAAAAAACATCCCTCAGCATGGGAGAAAATAATAGCAAATGAATCAACTGACAACGGATTAATTTTCAAAATATACAAGCAGGTCATACAACTCAATATCAGGAAAAAAATACAGCCCAATCAAAAAGTGGGAAAAAGACTTAAACAGATATTTCTCCAAAGAAGACATACAGATGGCTAACAAACACAGGAAAAGATGCTCAACATCACTCATTATTAGAGAAATGCAAATCAAAACTACAATGAGATATCACCTCACACTGGTCAGAATGGCCATCATCAAAAAGTCTACAAAAAATAAATGCTAGAGAGGATGTGGAGAAAAGGCAACGCTCTTGCACTGTTGGTGGGAATGTAAACTGATACAGCCACTATGGAAGATGGTGTGGAGATTCCTTTAAAAACTAGGAATAAAACTACCATATGGCCCAGCAATTCCACTCCATACCCTGAGGAAAACAAAACTGAAAAAGACACATGGATCCCACTGTTCATTGCAGCACTATTTACAATAGCTAGAACATGGAAACAATCTATATGTCCATCGACAAATGAATGGATAAAGAACTGGTGGTATGTATACACAATGCAATATCACTCAGCCACAAAAAGGAACCCATTTGAGTCAGTTCTGATGAGGCGTATGAACCTAGAACCTATTATACAGAGTGAAGTGAGTCCAAAAGAGAAAGATAAATATCATATTTTAATGCATATATACAGAATCTAGAAAAATGGTACTGAATAATTTATTTACAGGATAGCAATGGAGAAACAGACATAGAGAATAGGCTTATGGGCATGGAGAGAGGGGAGGAGAGGGTGAGATGTATGGGAAAAGTAACATAGAAACTTACATTACCATACATAGAATAGATAGCCAACGGAAATTTGCTGTATGGCTCAGGAAACGTAAACAAGGGCTCTGTATCAACCTAGAGCAGTGGGACGGAGAAGGCAATGGCACCCCACTCCAGTACTCTTGCCTGGAAATTCCCATGGACGGAGTAGCCTAGTGGGCTGCAGTCCATGAGGTCGCTAAGAGTTGGACACGACTGAGCGACTTCACTTTCACTTTTCACTTTCATGCTCTGGAGAAGGAAATGGCAACCCACTCCAGTGTTCTTGCCTGGAGAATCCCAGGGACAGGGGGAACCTGGTGGGCTGCCGTCTATGGGGTTGCACAGAGTCAGACACGACTGAAGTGACTTAGCAGCAGCAGCAGCAGCAGCAGAGGGATGGGATGCGGAGGGAGATGGGAGGGAGGTTCAAAAGGGAGGGGATAAAAAAAAAAAAGGGAGGGGATATATGTATACCTATTCTGATTCATGTTAAACCTTGACAGAAAACAACAAAATTCTGTAAAGCAATTATCCTTCAATTAAAAAAAATCTTTTTTTTTTTTTTTTAATTAGATACATTTGCCGACAAAGGTTCATCTATTCAAAGCTATGGTTTTTCCAGTGGTCATGTATGGGTGTGACTTAGACACTAAAGAAAGCTGAGTGCTGAAGAATTGATGCTTCTGAACTGGGGTGGTGGAGAAGACTCTTGAGAGTCCCTTGGAGTGCAAGGAGATCCAACCAGTCCATCCTAAAGGAAATCAGTCCTGTTTATTCATTTGACAGACTGATGCTAAAGCTGAAACTCCAATACTTTGGCCACCCGATGCAAAGAATTGGCTCATTGGAAAAGACCCTGATGCTGGGAAAGATTGAAGGCAGGAGGAGAAGGGGACAAGAGAGGAAGAGATGGTTGGATGGCACCACCGACTCGATGGACTTGAGTTTGAGCAAGTTCCAGGAGTTGGTGAAGGACAGGGAAGCCCGGCATGCTACAGTCCATGGGGTTGCAAAGAGTCGGACATAGCTAAGCAACTGAACTATCTCCAGCATGGTGACGAGTTTTGCCTCAGTTCAGTTCAGCCTCTCAGTTGTGTCCGACTCTTTGCGACTGCCTGAATTGCAGCACGCCAGGCCTCCCTGTCCATCACCAACTTTCGGAGTTTACTCAAACTCATGTCCATCGAGTCGGTGATGCCATCCAGCCATCTCATCCTCTGTCGTCCCCTTCTCCTCCTGCAACCAATCCTTCCCAGCATCAGGGTCTTTTCAAATGAGT
This sequence comes from Dama dama, assembly GCF_033118175.1. Taxonomy (NCBI): domain Eukaryota; kingdom Metazoa; phylum Chordata; class Mammalia; order Artiodactyla; family Cervidae; genus Dama; species Dama dama. The sequence goes on along the minus strand of NC_083691.1, from coordinate 85,009,451 downwards.
CAACTCTTTGCATGAGGTAGCCAAAGTATTGGAGTTTCAGCTTCAGCATCAGTCCTTCCAATGAACACCCAGGACTGATCACTTTTAGGATGGACTGGTTGGATCTCCTTGCAATCCAAGGGACTCTCAAGAGTCTTCTCCAACACCACAGTTCAAAAACATCAATTCTTTAGCGTTTAGCTTTCTTCAGAGTCCAACTCTCACATCCATACATGACCACTGGAAAAAACTGAGCCTTGACTAGATGGACCTTTGTTGGCAAAGTAATATCTCTGCTTTTCAATATGCTGTCTATGTTGGTTATAACTTTCCTTACAAGGAGTAAGAATCTTTTTATTTCATGGTTGCAGTCACCATCCGCAGTTATTTTGGAACAAAAAAAAATACAGTCAGCCACTGTATCCACTGTTTTCCTATCTATTTGCCATGAAGTGATGGGACCAGATGCCATGATCTTAGTTTTCTCAATGTTGAGCTTTAAGCCAACTTTTTCACTCTCCTCTTTCACTTTCATCAAGAGGTTTTTTAGTTTCTCTTCACTTTCTGCCATAAGGGTGGTGTCATCTGCCTATCTGAGGTTATTGATATTTCTCCCAGCAATCTTGATTCCAGCTTGTGCTTCTTCCAGCCCAGCATTTCTCATGATGTACTCTGCATATAAGTTAATAAGCAGGGTGACAACATACAGTCTTGACATACTCCTTTACCTACTTGGAACCAGTCTGTTTTTCCATATCCAGTTCTATCTGTTTCTTGACCTGTGTACAGATTTCTCAAGAGGTAGGTCAGGTGGTCTCGTATTCCCATCTCTTTCAGAATTTTCCACAGTTTATTGTGATCCACACAGTCAAAGGCTTTGGCATAGTCAATAAAGCAGAAATAGATGTTTTTCTGGAACTCTCTTGCTTTTTTGATGATCCAGTGGATGTTGGCAATTTGATCTCTGGTTCCTCTGCCTTTTCTATAACCAGCTTGAACATCTGGAATTTCACGGTTCAAGTACTGCTGAAGCCTGGCTTGGAGAATTTTGAGCATTACTTTACTAGCATGTGATATAAGTGCAATTGTGCAGTAGTTTGAGCATTCTTTGGCAATGCCTTTCTTTGAGATTGGAATGAAAACTGACCTTTTCCAGTCCTGTGGCCACTGCTGAGTTTTCCAAATTTGTTGGCATATTGAGTGCAGCACTTTCAAAGCATCATCTTTTAGAATTTGAAATAGCTCAACTGGAATTCCATTATATCCACTAGTTTTGTTCATAGTGATGCTTTCTAAGGCCCACTTGACTTCACATTCCCGGATGTCTGGCTCTAGGTGAGTGATCACGCCATCGTGATTATCTGGGTCATGAAGATCTTTTTTGTAGTTCTTCTGTGTATTCTTGCCACCTCTTCTTAATATCTTCTACTTCTGTTAGGTCCATACCATCTCTATCCTTTATTGTGCCCATCTGTGCATGAAATGTTCCCTTGGTATCTCTAATTTTCTTGACGAGAACTCTAGTTGTTCCCATTCTGTTGTTTTCCTCTATTTCTTTGCATTGATATCTGAGGAAGGCTTTCTTATCTCTCCTTGCTATTCTTTGTAACTCTGCATTCAAATGGGTGCTCCCTTAATAGTAGAAACAGTGTGCTAAGGCAGCAACCATCACTTATGGTTAAATGGAACTCTTGCCATATCCTCTGGCAGAACTCTTTTCCTTTCTGGGAACCTTCACTATTTATCTTATAAATATCTTATAAATATCTAGAATTTCAGAATGGAAAGTACAGATTCCTTAATTAGGTTGCTGGGAGTGATGGTAACTGTATCTCTGCATCTATGTATTCTCCCTATCATTCTACCTAAAAGTCTTTTTTGAAACTTAGAAATAAATTTAACCAAAAATTATACACTTAAAATTATAAGACAATGGCAAAAGAAATTGAAGAAGATACAAATAAATGAAAAGATACTGTGCACTTATGAATCAAAAGAATTAATATTGTTAAAATGTCTATATTACCCAAAACCAGGAATACATTCAATGCAATTCCTATCAAAATTCCAATGGCATTTTTCACAGAAATAAATACAACAATCCTAAAATTCAGATGGAAACACAAAATAAGTCAATAGCTAATGCAAATTTGAGAAAGAGAAAAAAAAGCTGGAGACACCAAACTTCCTGATTTCAACCTATATTATAAAGCCATGGTAATCAAAACAGTATAGTACTGGCATTAAAAATAGACAAATGGAACAAAATTAAGAGCCTAGAAATAAACCTGCATGTATACAGTGAAGTAATATTTGATATAGATGCCAGTAATACACAATAGAGAAAGAACAGTCTCTTCAATAAATGCTTTTATGAAAACTGGATATTCATATGCAAAAGAATGAGAATGAATCCCTATTTTACACCACTTACAAAATTAATTTGCAATGGATTAGATACTTAAGAGTAAGATCCACAACTATAAAACTCCTTGAAGAAACCATAGGGGAAAACTTGTTTTACAAAGGGTCTTGGTGATGGCTTTTTGAATATAAACCAAAAGCAAAAATGTTTAAACAAGTGGGACTACATAAAACTAAAAAGTTTCTGTACAGTAAGTGAAAAAATGAACAAAATGAAATGGGAGAAAATATGTGCAAACTATGTATCTGATAAAGGGTTAATGTCCAAGATATATAAGGAATAAGTAAATATGATTAAGAAATGGGCAGAAAATCTGAATATACACTTTCCAATGAATACATACAAGTGACCAAAAGGTACATAAAAAGATGCCTAACATCACTAATCATTAGGCAATTATAAATCAAAAACACAGTGGGATATCATTTCAAACCTTTTAGGATGGCTTTTATCAAAAAGATAAGGGACAACAGTGCTGGCAAGAAAGTAGAGAAAAAAGAACACTGGTACACTGTTGATGAGAATGTTAAATGATGTAGCTACCATGGAAAACAGTATAGAGTTTCCTCAAAAAATTAAAAATAGAATTGCCATATGATCCAGCAATCCCACTTCTGGGTATATATTGAAAGGAAATGAAATCACTATCACAAAAAGATATCTGCACCCCATGTTCATTGCAGCATTATTTACAATACCCAAGACACTGAAACAACCAAAATGTCCAATTATCAACAGATAAATGAATAAAGAAAATGCATAATATATATATATGCACATATATGTCTGTATTTATGTGTGTTCAGCTATAAATATGAAGGAAATCTGCCATTTGCAACAATATGGATGGGCCTTGAAAGCATTTTGCTAAGTTAAAGAAATCAGACAGTTAAAGACTCACTTATATGTGGAATTAGGAATTAGTTAAGATCTCACTTATATGTGGAATTTAAAAAGGCAAACTCACAGAAACAGATAATAGAATATAGGTTTCCAAGGGTGAGGGGTTGGGGGAAATGGATAGGTGGTAGTCACAAGGTATTCTATTGTGTATTAACATATGATATGATAATCTTCAAACTTTGTGTCCACTGCTAAGTGTCTATTCACATGCCTCTAACCCAGAACATCTTGTCCTCAAACCTTCTAATACTTCTTATAGGATCTTAATTATCGTAATCATTCCATTATATTCTAACCTTGAACCATTTTCCTTCCACACAAAGCTAATGGCCAGATGCGTCAACAACAGCTCTGCTCATCTGAGGATTTCTCCTCACCACTCACATTTGAATTTACACCTGAGAGAGGCTTTAATGAGGTCTTCATTCATTTTTGGTTTGCGCGCCTGAACTGACCCATTGGTGAACCAAGTTCAGATTTTTCTCTGCCTCTGTGAGATTGTGGTCAAGAATCACTCATATGGTAATAGGAACTGAGGGAGAAACATTGGTGGAACTGCGGTGAATAATATGGACTTCTGAGTATCTTGGGCTTCCCTGCTGGCTCAGGCAGTAAAGAATCCACCGGCAATGCAGGAGACCCAGGTTTGATCCCTGTATTGGAAAGAACAATTGGAGAAGGGAATGGCTACGAACTCCAGTATTCTTGCCTAGAGAACCCCATGGACAGAGAAGCCTGGCGGGCTGTAGTTCACAGGGTCTCGAAGAGTTGGACACAACTAAGGGACTAACATACTGGGTATCTGCTCATTCAACTTGCTTCTTTGTGCTCATGTTTGATCCCAGAAATACCATTTCCATCATAAAATGGGTTTCTGCTTGCCCACTCAACATTATTACTTGGTGGGTCTAAAAAATCAAATTTATGATAAGTTATGCCTGCACAGTTATTTGGTATCCCATGATCAGTTACTCTGTCTCTACTCTGCTCTTCAGGAACATACCAGAAGCTGTTTATTAAAAGGCTTATAATACTACACAGTATATGACATGGTCTTGCTCCAAAACCCTAGGGGTCTGTGTAGTGGTTTGCCTGCTGAGGCAAGCCATAAACTCCACAAAGCATCTTTTTCCCAAAATGACCCATTAGACACACACAGACATACACACACACACACACACAAATCAACAAAAATACAACTCAATATAAAAGTAGGCAAAATATATAAATGGTCAATAAATGTGCAACCTCATTAGTTAGAGAAATTCAAATTAATATCACAATGAGATACCACTTTTACCTACTACAATGGTTAATTTTTTTAAACTACTGACCCAAAAGAAAGGTAGTTCTCATTCAACTTTGAATGATGGTATCAAATTCTTATTAAATCTTTGAGCCTATAGGCCATAAGTGGTTTTAATTTTGAAACTGAAATAAATTGACTTTTTTCAAACAAAAGGCTCCATTGTTGTAGGGAATTGTTTTGTTTTTGTTTAGCTTTATTCTCAAAGCTTTTAAAAATAAGTTTCAGGAAGTTAAATGGTTAACTACTATCTGGTTCCAGAATCCACGACCCCCTAGAAATGGTAACCATCCACCCTCCTCGTTCCTTTTCCCTCAGACCCCTGTGAATTTCTCCATGAATAGACTCTGATATATTTAAATAAATCACAGGAACCAGTACCCTTGGCCAAAGTGATCAATTCAAGAATGGGTAGGTAACCCAATCAGAGCCAATCAGATACACAGGTATGCTTACTCCTACTTCCAGAAATCTGTTCCCTTCCCCCACCCACCCCACCAACAACTGGGATTTGTAAGAGGTAAAACTCAGCCCAACTGCATCCATCTTGCAATATCAAATGGATCCAACCTAAAAATGCTATCAACTCACTGAGAAAATCAGAGACAATGGAATCAGAAAATTTGATCTTAATAATTTTAAGCATCTGAATTAAGCCATGTCTGAAGGAAACTCATCTTAATTCTAGACTGTCAGTTACATGAACCAATAAATTCTCCTTTCTGTTTAGGCCAGCTTAGTTAAATTTCTTGGCCACCAGCCAAATGAATACTAACTAAAACCTAAGGGAAATCTGTTGTCATTGATCCAATGAACAATTGTTGTAGAATTAGATCTTCATTACAAATAGACAAATGGGACATTCCAAACATCATGTTATTCTTTCTATCTTTTCTGTAATGTTTATCTATCACCAGTACCAGGAATGAAGTGAATAAAAATATATACAAGGCAAGTTAAATTGAGGGTCATTAGAGAAAATACATTTAGTCTTAAAAAGTAAAATTACCTTGTTAAATTCACCAAAATCCAGGTTTCACTTCTGTCTTGAATATCTAGAAAATGAAATAAAATGTATCAGCATATCCCCAAATAATCAGTCTTTCAATGAGCATCAACATTAAATAAATTCACACAGGTTACTATATGAAATTTAATACCAATTTTGTAATGAATAACTTCATTCATCTAATTTCCAGATGCCCAAATTCTCTGCTCAGGGCATCTTTTTCCCAATAATAACAAAACTGTGATGTCAAAATAATACTTTTTTTTTTTTTTTTAATAGAGAAAGAGCATGGAAATGAAGCTAGGGGAGGGCATAACCTTCAATGGTTCTCAACCAAACACAGTAACTCCTTCTGAAAGTAGTGAAGCTTAACAGCAACTAACAGTGTTTGTGGGATATTCCTGGGGCTTAGAGACCAGGACTTGGCATGCTGTTCACTGGGAAACACTTAGACCTGTCCTGAATGAAATGTACTCTGTACTGAGTCTGTAGTGAGGCCTGTCATAAAGCGTAAATCCCAAGATCACTGTCCTTTTTTTTCCTTATAATAACTGGCCCCAAAGGCAATAACAGTCTATAAAATGAAGACACCCACCATATAGCTTGTAGTCTCTGAAAATTATTTTATGTTAACAAAAATTAAGGGTCTTCAGAGAAATGGCTGATTTCTATCTGGTGAAGAAAATAAACATGATTGACTTTGTCGATCCTGTGCCAGAAAGCAAGAAAACTAGCAAAGACTAATGAACTCATGACATAGAAACAGAGGAGCCAAATTAAAGGATATCCATTGTCCAAGAATAGAGTAAGTGAATGAGCCAAAACAAACAAACAAAAACAGTAAGAAGTAATTACAGTGGATTGCAACACATCAAAATATAAGAATATGTGAATTCATGATGATTTTTAAAAGTAGAAGTCACTGTTTACCACAATAGACCAATTCAATATTCTGAAAATAAACAAATAAAGAACAAATATCAAATATTTATCCTGCTTTTCCTTTAAAACTTTATCTCAGGGTTACCAAATATTTGATAAAGGTAAGTTCTTTTCCACAGAGTGCCTGATAAAAGCACAGGAAAAATGATACAATTTTAAAAATCACCATTTTCAATTCCAATTTTATTAATAATGGATCTAAGTAATAGTCATCAGAGGATTAAAAAACCTGATGATGCAATAGGACATAACCAGCACTACCTATTTAAATTTAGAACAAAAATACTAAAGTTAAATCAAATCCTAAGGAAAAAATTCATTTTTAGAAAATAGGAAGGTAGACTGATTTTTTAAAAGTCTCCTCAGGGAAAGATAATCAGCTAAATTCATAATGTGGGGCATTCTGCAGGACAAAGGACCCAGTTTCTGTAAAAACGATATAAATAAAAAATCAGAGACAGAGAATAAAAGGAAAGGGACTCACTTAATAAAAGAGAATTAGAAGGCTTAACAATAAAATAGCAAAGAGAGATAAGAAAACCTTCCTCAGTGATCAATACAAAGAAATAGAGGGAAACAATAAAATGGGAAAGACTAGAGATCTCTTCAAGAAAA